>NC_079192.1:411651861-411694361 GCF_029499605.1 Hyla sarda
GTAGGGACAAAGTCCAGTAAGTGAGGGCGGGACTAGCACTCCTCTGTGCTCACTCCTGTCCTATCAGGCTGCAGCATGAAAACAGATGGGGTTACAGAGCCGCCTGCAGTGATTGGATAAAGAGAACCAGCACAGCACAGCAGACTCAGGGAGGAAGTGAATGTATAGTGAGTGAGGACGGGCTCAGTATTTGCCTGGAACATGCCCCTTCCTGAGCAGTGGATGTCGGAATGAGTGAGAAGCAGAACAGAGGGATTTGCAAGCCAGAAATTGAAGCTAGACACAAAAGACATGTAAAGAATCTGCATGACCTAGTGCAGTGATGTCCAAACTGTGGACCTCCAGTTGTTGCAAAACTACAACTCCCAGCATGCCCAGACAGCAGTTTGCTGTCTGGGCATGCTAAGATTTGCAACATCTGGAGGGCCACAGTTTGGACTTCACTGACCTAATGAGTAACATAGAAGCATTAAAAGGGGTACTCTGGTGCCCCAGCGTTCCGAAAATGTTGTTCCAAACGCTAGGTGCAGGTGGTGGGGTCGTGGCGACAAGCCACCTCCCTCTCAATGAAAGTCTATAGGAGGGTGGATGGTGGCCACCACGCCCCCTTCCATAGACTCTCATTGAGGGGGCGTGGCATGATGTCCTGACCCCACCACCTGCACCCAGTGTTCTAAATGAATGATCAGACATCTTATCCCCTATCTCCTTTGGATAGGAAATAAGATGTCTAGGGGCGGAGTACCCCTTTAAAGTTTTTTCAGTAATATGACAGGTACGCTTTAAGGGTGTGTACACATTTGTAACCATTTTTTGATAAAGAGTTCGTACCCGTCATCAAGTAAAACTTATTTATATAGTGTTCCTTATGTTAAAAGAAGCCTTATTGCAATATATGTTCATTAACAAAACAATATTTACAGTAGTTTTTACTTTTTTTTTTTTAAGTGGCCACTAGGGGTCTCTCTTGTACTGTGTTCTGCAGGCGCTGCATAGCTTTCATTGCAGGACGGGCACTGGTCCTATTTCTGGAAGTGCGGCTCTGCTCATCTCTCGCTCCCTGCCTGTCAATCATGCAGGGGGGAGCGAGAGCTGTGCACGAGGCTCTGAACAGGGACAGAACTGCCTTGTGTCCCCTCCGCCCCCCATACACTTTCACTGCTGGGATTGGCTCCCTGTTCTAGGTGCGCTCCAGAGACCGAGTGCAGCACAGAACAGTGAAGGGCAGAAGCGTTACCATGCAGGCTTCAGGTGACGTCACGTCTGCCGGGTAACGCCCCCCTGCCTCAACTAAAGCAGAGGAACAGTGAGAAGACTTTAGAAAACTATAACTTGAGAAATAATGGCCCATATTGAAAAAGAAAAAGTGCTATAGACTCAGGATGACAAGGGGAACAGGTCCAGTGTCAACTTGGTAGCAGGTAATCTTTAAAGGGGTACTCCACTGAAAAACATTTTTTTTTTTAATCAACTGGTGCCAGAAAGTTAAAACAGATTTGCTAATTACTTCTATTAAACAATCGTAATCCTTCCAGTACTTTTCAGCTGCTGTATGCTCCACAGGAAGTTCTTTTCTTTTTGAATTTCCTTTCTGCCTGACCACAGTGCTCTCTGATGACACCTCTGTCCATTTTAGGAACTGTCCCGAGTAGAACCAAATCCCCTTAGATAAACCTATCCTGCTCTGGACAGTTCCTAAATTGGCACAGGTGTCAGCAGAGAGCACTGTGGTCAGGCAGAAAGGAAATTCAAAAAGAAAAACAACTTCCTGTGGATCATACAGCAGCTGACAAGTACTGGAAGGATTAAGATTTATCTGTAACTTTCTAGCACCAGTTAAAAAAAAAAAAAAAAAAGTTTGCCAGTAGTGTACCCCTTTAAGGCAATTTTGAAAAACACTTGATCACTTTCCTGTCTCCTTTTCGCCCTCTGACAAGGGAACAGATGTTGCAGAACAGGAGGACTAAAGATTTTTATTAGACAAGAGCCAATCTAAATAATCTATAGCCAATTTATTAGATTCAGTCTAAAATTTCCGCTTTCCAAGCTGTTCCCTGGAGAAGTCTGGAACAAGACTCCGGGCTGTGTCATACAAGACTTCTTCAGGAAAAAGGAAGAAAATTAAAGGGGTACTCCGGTGCTGGAGCATTCTGAAAATTTTGGTCAGAAAGCTCTGAGCCGAAACCTTGATGTCACGATCTCACCCCTCGTGATGTCACTCCACGCCCCCTCCATTCGTGTCTAAGGGAGGGGGCGTGTTGGCTGAGACGCCCCCTCCCATAGACATGAATGGAGCGGGCGTGGTGTGACATCACGAGGGGTGTGGCCCGGACGTTGCGACCACTGCCGCAGGAACGCGGTGTTTGTTTAGAATGCCGAGTGCTGTGGGAGATCCCCCCGGGATCAGACATCTTATCCCCTATCCTTTGGATGGGGGTAAGAGGTCTAGCAGCAGAGTGCCTTCAACAATACTAACCCAATCCACAGCCGATTCACTAGATTCAGCTTTGCCAAATGTGACTGTAGCTTCGCTTTTCTCTCATTTTTACCACTGCATTTTTCGAGATGGACACAAATTTTGGTTTTAACTCAGTTCGCTGCTTCGGCGTTTAGTTTTTTTTTTTTTGGTCAGATGTTTCTATGGTTACTTAAGTACAATTATACGCGTCTCAAGTTTTAAACAATTTATTGACAAAAACCATCAACTGTAGACAAAGTCCCAAAATGAATAGTTTTGACCCGTCATCTTCTAAGACTGCAGTTCTCCCAGTCATTCAGGATATTGGCTTCTGGGCCAAATCCTGACCGGTCACAACCCATTCTTACCCCATCACTGCTCGAAGTTTGTCACAATTTCTGTGTTTTTGTTTGTCCACTCACTTTTTTGGAGATTGATAAGTTCTCTAAGGGATTGAGATCTGAGAAGCTTTTAGGCCATGGACCCAAAATGTCAAAGTTTTGTTCTGCAAGCCACTTTATTCTTCATCACCAAACTGCTCCTGGACGGTTGGGAGAAGTTGGTCTTTGAGGATGTTTAGATACCAGAAAGGGCCAGGACCATCTCCTAAAGAGGAGTCAGCTCCGGGATGGGTTCAGCACCCTTGTAGAGCTTCATCAGGAATGGCAGCAGGTGGGGGTCAACTACACTCTCAGTGAGGTGAAGGCTTTTGGAGATGCCTGATGTCATGAAAAGACTTGGGTGAAGTTATCTTCTCCGATGAAGCCTTTAGACTGGTTGGGACATCTAGAAGAATGATGGTCCGGAGAAGTAAAGGTGATGCTACCACGAGTCCTGTGTCCAACAGTAAAGCCTTCTAAGACCATTGATGTACGGGACGGCATTTTATCCAAGGGAGTGGACAATTATAAGGGCAGAGTCACGAATAAAGAATGGAAGCAGTGGAAAGAAAACCTAAGAGTGGAAATCAGGCGCTGCTCTATCCAGTTTCGTCCGAGAGAAAGACTCCTTTCAGATGCTGAGTATTATTACACAAAGTGTTTATTGGAACAAAACATAGCAAACATACAGGCAATTGACACGTTTCGGGGGCTTTGTCCCCCTTCCTCAGATAGCCTCAGGCTGAGGAAGGGGGACAAAGCCCCCGAAACATGTCAATTGCCTGTATTTTTGCTGTGTTTTTTTCCAATAATACTCTGCATCTGAAAGGAGTCTCTCTTGGACGAAACTGGATAGAGCAGCGCCTGATTTCCACTATAAGGTCTTCTTTCCACTGCTCCCATTGTACCCCTACAGGTTGGGTATCCCCCTCCCTGCAACTTTCAGGCTCAGCAGCTCCATCCGTTTATTTTTGTTTGACCCCAGCATCAGGGGTGATATGAGATTTATTCTCTAGAACAAGGTAAGGGGCCATCTTGTCCTTGTGACTTTCTTGACCTTACACCTGTTCTTGAGATAAGGAATCAGCATTTAAGGGTCCAGAATATACTGAAGGTAACGCACGAGGCGCTCCCCTCCGGTCTTTTTTCTCTATTTCTAGAAATAAATAAAGAATAGGTTCTAAACATCCTCCAAGAACAACTTCTCCCAACCAAGACCAGTTTGGTAATAGACAAAGCTTTTCCAGCATGTTGGAGACTATATCACAAGGTGAAAGTGAAAAGTAAGCAGCTTGGTGAGCAAAACATTGACATTTTGGGTCCATGGCCAGAAAAATCCCCCTGAGAACCTGTAGTCAAGCCTCAAAAAGCAAATAGACAAACAAAAACAGACGTAAAAACAGGTTGTGACCAGTCAGGATTTGGGCCAGAAGCAGATATCCAGCATGACAGGGAGAAATACTGAAGTCTTGATATAGAAGAAGGGTCAGCACTGAAAATACTGAGTCTTTACATAAACCCGATGTATTCTTTTTAAGATATCCAGCCAAAAGTGATAAAAATACTTATGTTATGTACATATGCTCACCATAACTTTACATGGCATCAACAGCTTTTAAAAATCCAGCTGATAGCAGCAATAAAACTACAAAGGCCTTCAGCCCCTGCGCTTGTTTCCTGTGCGAGCTGCAGGAAGCAGCTGCCTTGAAAGAGCTGAGCAAGTCACAGGGTTAGAGAAGCAGTGAATATAGATGAGGAAGGTATGTGTGCCTCAGCCAATCAGGGACAGTCACACATTGCACACCGACACCATAACTGGTCAAGACCAGTATATGGAGGGTTAACTTTTGTTATTTATTCCAATAGATTTCCCTTAGGGAAATAAAAAAAAAAACTGATTTCCCATATACTTATTTTATAAAATTCCCATAAGCTTTATTGATTTCTACACAGGTTAAAAACCAATAGTGCTGTATGCCCTTGTTGTATTTAATTACTGATTCTTTATTTTCAACAGAGAAACTCTGTTGCTGTACGCTGACTTGCTAACAGATATAGGCTAAATGTGTCTGCAGATCACATCCTATTGTTTTCTGGGCAACAGCACTAGTCCTAGTTAAAATTTCCTACTCTGCCCCCCTCGACATGTTTCGCTACGAAGTAGCTTTATCAAGAGGTGGCCACTGAACCCAACAAGGTGGTGCCCAACAGCCATCATGTGTGCTAGGAACTACTGGACTTCCTGCCTGGAGGATTATCTAAGAGAAACAGGGCATGTGCTCAAAGATTACACTTGCAAAGTTATATAACTTTAACGTGGGCAGCTATACAAAAGTAATTTAATTCGGGTGGAGTTCCCTTTTAAATACAACTTATAACTGTACTTCAGTAACTATACTCACTTCTGATTAAAAGATCACACTGAAGCAGCGAACTGTGTGAAAACCAAAATTTGTGTCAGTCTCGAAAGTTTTGGTTACGACTATATGCCCACCACGTCAAGGAAGAGAAAGAAAAATAATTTTGACCAGTTGCGGTTTATGCGTTAAACCTATATAGTGCTATAGGGGTACGACAGTCACATACAACAAAATTACGCCCAAATCAAGTGAATTTTTATGTAATTCTAAGTCCAACATTCTGTGCCGATATAGTTTATCCTGTCATGTATCCCTTTACATCCCAGTGAAATTGATTGAATTACATACTTAAAATTCTTACCCCCACAACTAGAGGGTGCCAAAACGGTTAGATTGGGGACCCTGTACAAAGACCTTTACGTTGGGGTCCCACATAAGAAGGAATTCCACAAAATCGATTTATCATCAAGTTTTCTGTTTTATTTAAGATTTTAGTTTTAATTCTGAAGACAGAGGTACATTTTCTTGGTTTAGTTTTTAGCGTCAGGTTATAACCATGTTTTAATTTATCATATTTTATTTTATTTTTTTCCCCCCCTTCTCTTATAGACTTCTCTTCTCAATCTTGTTTTTTGTTTTTCAATACTGCAGATAATAAATGCCAGAAAAAAAAAAAATTCAGGAAATGGATCGAAACGCCTGCGAGTGACCTCGGAAAGACATTTTTTCTCCTTGATGACAACTGAAAGCTGTTGTATGCTAAACTCCAGGTCAGAAAAAATTTTCTTTTGAAGAACGAAAAAAAAATGGCCACCTTTTTCGATTTCCTTAAGAATACAGGTAGTGACTTGAGAAGGCGGCAGCAATTCCAATTGTGCAAAAAAAGAAAAAAAAAAAGAAACAGGTCGGGAAGCAGCATATATGTATATAACCACAATGACCGGATCCTTACGGGATTTTATCTGGAGTTTTTTTGTTTTTCTTCTTTTCCGAGACGACCAAGAGTGACTCAACGGCGGGAAGCAACTACACCAACACCTTCACAGATCTTCAAAGAACAAAGAATAAACGAAAATCATCAAGTTTGCACTGATAAAGAGAGAATTTTCCAAAAAAGTCGTGGATGAAATTTTTCTTTTTTTTTTCTCATTGTTAAGCTGAAAAATTTTCATGGATTTTTATGCAAGAAAAAAAAAAAAAATCTCAAAAAACACTAGCCCATCTTCTGTCATGGCCTGCTGCTCATGCCTTGGAAAGCACCATTAGTATATATGGCAAACGTTACGATAAAGTTATACACAAAAAAAAACAAAAAACTGGCAACAATTTGCAAAAAGTTGCCAAATTCATTAATCTATATTTTTTTTGCCTTAACCCCTTCAACGCCAGAGGGGTTCTAAAAACAATGTAATTTTTTTGCATATTCCAGCCCCCCTTTGGTCCTGAAGAAAATAAAGCGTGAAATGGTACGTTCCATCACAGAGTTACTGAATAAAGGAAATAACGAAAAAAAAAATATATATATCTATAAAAAAAAATTACGGCATATAAATTTTTTCATGGTGCTTTCCTCCCTCCCGATCAGGTTAGGTTTCTATTTCTCATCCCTAATTTTTTATTTCTTAAAAAGATTATTTTTCTGCTATTCGTAACTAGCTGTTTAAATCAGGTTCTTTTTTTTTTATTTAGTTTTATTTTTTTTTATTGTTTTATAGAAAAAAAAAATTCTCATGCAGCAGACCAATGATCTCCTTAGTTTGCCATATTATGTTTTTTTTAAAGTCATATTTGATTTTTTTTTTTTTTCGATTTCCATATCTCTCTCTCTCTCTCTTTAGTGGTTCAGGAAACTTGTTGGTGCTTTTTATTTTTTCGGATGTAAAATAAACTAAGTCACCCCATCAAAATGAACTTCAGCACTGCAACAAATGGCGAGATCTCGGATCGATCGTCGGCTGTCGATTTCGTAAATTGTGTTACGGGGGAGGGTCTCTGGAGCTTCCCTGCCCCCACGGAACCAAGATTCTGGAGAAGGATTGTATGAGAAGGAAACACTGAGGGTTTGATTCTGACATTTGAAATTGGGTGGGTGCGGTGGGGGAAGAAGTAGTCCCCAAATTTTCTAAGCTGTCCCTTCATATTTTCAATGACGGTCCAGGGCTGAGCTCTGTAGTAGATCTGTGGGGTTTTTGGTTGGGGGTCTGAAGGCTGTCTGAAAGCCTGGGGGAGGGGAGTGAAAACTGGCGGGGTTTGTTGGGGGAGGGTATGGGCTCCAATTTGCTCTGTGTAGGGGTATCTGTGTGCTGAAAAGATTGTTATGGGGGTGGTGGGGGGGTATAGAGCTGCTGGGGCCGTCCATCTCTGTCAGGGCTTGCAGTGATTTTAACCAGTGTGGCGGATTGTCATCTTGCAGAGGTTCTAAACCATTTCCGGTGGATGATGGGATACCTAGTAAAAAAGACAAAAAAATATAAAAATTCTCTTTTTAAAATTTACAAATTTGAAAAAATTTGAAATTGAAAAATCATTAATATATACAGGGCACGAAAGCATCTAAAACACTGTTAATGGACATTATATTTTCATTAATTATAAAATATACTCAATGTCAACCACAAAAATCAATTTCAATCACAAAAATCTTTATATTTTCATACAACAGTATGTCAAATGAAAGAGAAAACATGGCGCCGACAGTCTTTGGTGCTTTATTATCACGAGAAACTGCTTAAGTACAAAGTAGACAGGAGTTAAGTTGAATGTCCACAGACTTCTCCCAACCCCCAATGACGAATGTCAGGGAAAAGAAGGGTTGGCCATATTGAATTTCAACATGCCGATCCATAGAGTCTCGCAGGAGACAGGTTGTCCCCAGAGAAGCCTGGTAGCAGATCATGTCCCTCACCCCATTCATAACATCTAAATGCTCCACTGAGCTGAGTGTTAGGGGAAATAGCTGTCGATCAAATAAGTTTCTGGTCGACGGCCATCTACAGCGTAAAGCCACCTAAAGGGAGATAATCCTGGTCAGATGTCATGTGTCCTACACAGCCAACCAGGGGAGCATTTCCTTCCATACATGAATACTGGACTACATTGGACGTGGAAATTCTTGAATTGTACCTGTTGCTTTTAAAAACGTTTGTCATGTCACGTTTTGATCGGTCGGGTCTGAGAGTTCAGACCCTGATTAATCACTAGAATGGGCTAAGAAAGAGGCGCATGGGGAGACCATACCATAGACTTGCACTGTAAGTTTGTCTTTGTCACAGCACAGAGCTGCGAAAGAACGCACTTGGCGCGCGCTTCTCCTGGCTTGTTCTAGTGATCAGTCGGGGTCTGAACACTCAGATTGAAACCTTTGACAAGTCTCTACAACAGTGATTTCCGCTGTGCACAGGATAGGTGATAAAACTGATCAATGGCCCAACTGTTGGGACCCCCACTGATAACAAAAATGGAGGTCCTTCGATCCCGAGTGAATGGAGTGGTAATCAAGCAATTGCACTGAAAATCCAGACACTTGTTATCGGTAGAAAGTAGAATGTTGGTTCAACCGCCCCCCTGATCAGATACTTATCACCCATTCTGTAATAATTGAATGAGTGGGGGGAAGTGACTGCCATTATTGAGCGTTATACCAAGAGTCCATGGCCGGGTATTTAAATTGCTATTTTTTTGTAAAAATTAGCACAATGTTACTGCAAAACTAGAGTTTTACATAATATCGTCTCAGCACAATCTGAGGGGCAGAACACTTGTTGAGAGCAGGACTGACTCTGAAGCCAACTCATACCGATCTGTCCATACATGACATGATATCAAAGGTTCTAAATGGAGAGAGAGAGAAGGGCAAGCAGCTAATCTACCAATCATCTGGTGGGTGAGAGTAGGGAGGGACCCTACACATTACAAAGTCAGCTGGGTCTGTCAAAATTGGCAGGTTTGACAAACTTTCTTTTTTGATGTGTATGGAGGCTTTTTATATATTTTTTATATACATTGCTGCGCATGATTTAAAAACAAACAATTGATACTTATCTACCCCACTCCCCTGCCGCTTAAATTTCACAGACATTGTCCTTCCCCGCTGTTCAGCTCTACTTCCAAAACAGAGTCTGAGCAGGCTCTGCCTACTCAGTTTCCCGCCTTGGCCAGTGCTTGGATTCTCCGAAGCAAGAGGAGACGAGCAGTGGGGGAGCGGGAGCAGTGGGGGAACGGGAGTAGGTAAGTATCGTTCGTTTGTTATTCTTACATCAGGCCCAGAAACCTATAGAATTTTTTTTTATTTTGAACGAATACTCTTATCTTTTTAAAAAGGTTTAAAAAAAAAGTGTATCAAACATTGGAAAAAGAAGCTGTTACAATGAGAAATAAGAATTTTACACAATATTAAAAAGGAAATCAGTGAGCGTTTTTTTTTTCACCCAAAAACACATTTTTTTTCTCATAACATACAAGCAATCCTTTCATTCTACCGAACAAATGTGGAGTATGGTTTGTTAGTTTAAATAATTTTGCCCACGCCCCACTTTTTTTTTTTTATTGCTCTTTTTATAGAAAATCATCCAAATTTTTAGTTTTCAATATGAAGTAGAAAAAAAAAAAGAAAAAAAAAATCGGAACCTAGAACATTAAGCATCTTTGCTGCGGAGTAAGATTGACACAGAGTGAAAACAGCCAAACCCAGAGAGTTCTTCTGCGTATTTTCATGTACACAACATATACCGGGGGTCGCAGCCGCTGACTATACATGGCTGGTTATGTTCTTTACCGGGCAATTTGGATGAGATGTCAATGAAGGAGGAAGAAACGGTTACCTGTGATTATGGCGGGATCCATCCAGCTGGTCGGGCAGTCCCAGTTCAGGCTGTTAGTTGTGGCACTGTTGGACGTTGGTGCACTGTGGGTGGAGTTTGAAGGGGAAGAAGCATTGGGCAGCCCACCAAAGTTGATGTTTATGTTGGGCAGAAGTGCCCTTAGCCCGTCCTGCCATTCCTTCATATTTATACTTTCTACTGAATTGCTGTGGTCTGGGAGATTTATTCAAAATAAAAAATAATAAAAAAAAATAAAAAATAAAAATATAAAAAGTTGTTGTTAGAATTTTTTGCTTAATGTAAGTAGATTTTTTTTTTTAATGTTTATTAAAATTCTAATTTAAAAACCAAAATGTTTTAAAAGCAGCTCGGTTTCTAATAAAAAGGGGAAATGCTTACAGTATAAAACAAATTTAAAATCAAACAATTTTTTTTTCCAATTTATAGCTTAAATTATATTTTTTTAAATAATCAAATTTACATTAAATTAAGGGTGATTGTATGTTTTTTCTCTTTTTAACACAACATGCATATTTAAATAGATCAGCCAGAAACACGTCAAGTTTATAAAATTAAAAAAATTAAAGTGTAAAACTCCCTTATTAAATTAAGGGTGACTTTTCATCTTTTTTAATTTGTGATTTAACGAATATTTACATTTTTATAAAACTAGTTTTTTTTTTTATGTGTAATTGACAGACAACATAAAATTATTCTATGCCCTGTTCCCTTAGTTTCATATTTCCCCCCAAAAAATATATCTATCTATTTGTGTTGCACTGAAACAAATTCATTTGTCACTTATTTTCTGAAGTCGTTTGACGTTCGATGACCCACACAAAAAATTAATTTAAAAATGAATTTCTGGCTTAAGTAATTGTGTGTCAGAAATAAGCATACTCCACATTTATTCTTAAATTCATTCTTAATTTCGAGACCTTTACCAGCGATGGGAATCTCTCTGTAATGCACATTTCGACTTTGACAAACAGAATATTACACATGGAAAAACGTAAATATTTTAACAAAAGAATTTATATTCCTTCAATAAAAAAATAATAATTTGTTGTAATTTTACGTAAAACTGCTGGCCCTGCCCCTCTGCTATGATTGGCAGCTGTAGTAGTCTTCTGATAAGACGCTAGAGCTGAAGGGAGGGGCTGGGAAAGTTCTTGTTATACAGTAAGCACAGAAGACTCCACCTCCTGGACTCTTCCCAAGCGGTGGTTGACACATTAAATGGCAATTCTGTCAGTCACACAAGGCACCCAGACTTCAGGTATGCTTACATTTCCCTCACCCATGTCTTTATGGGGCTATCGCCAGTTATAATGCCTCAGGGATCCCTTTGAAGGACTACTGTGGGCAATATGGGTAACACTTATGATGTGTGCAAGGCACAAGATGATACAAGGATTCTAAATGTGTCCCCGAATTCTCCATAACCTTTGACTGAGCACGTGACCAAGGCCTGGAAAAACAGTTTAGAATTTTTCCTTTTTAAACATTTGCAAAAATGTAAATTTCACATGTACATAAGTAGTCAGACCCTTTACTATGACACTTAAATTTTATTTCTGGCTCCTCCCATTTCTCTTGATCATCTTCGGAGCCACCTGTGGTAAATAAAAACACTGCCCTATTATATATATATATGTAAAGTTCTCAAAGTTGACAGTGTACATCAGAGCAAAAACCACGCCATGAGGAGGAAAGAACTGCCTGTAGAGCTCAGGAACAGGACTGTGTAGAGGCACAGATCTGAAGAAGGGGACAAAACATTACTGCTGCACTAAAAAGTTCCCAAGAGCTCAGTGGTCTGCACAAATCTTACATGGAAGACGTTTTGAACGACCAGGACTCTGCCTACAGCTGGCTGCCCAACCAAACCAAATAACTGGGGGAGAAGGACATTGGTAACAGAAGTGACCAAGAACCCAATGATTACTGTGGATGAGCTTTAAAGATCCAGTTGGCAGAAACTTCCAGAAAGTCAAATCATCACTGCAGCACTGCGCTGATTTATGGTGCTTTATTGCAGAATGCTTACAATGAAGTCTCTGCTCAGTTATAACACATGAACGTTGCCGACTCTTGGGTCTGATGTAACCAAGATTTAAGTTTTTGGCCTTAAGTCATGTCAGGAAACCAGGCAATGCCCATCACCTGCCCAATACCATCCCTACAGTGATTATGGTGGGGGCAGCATCATGTCTGGGGGAAACCAGGCACTGCCCATCACCAGCCCAATACCATCCCTACAGTGATCATGGTGGGGGCAGCATCATGTCTGGAGGAAACCAGGTACTGCCCATCACCTGCCCAATACCATCCCTACAGTGATCATGGTGGGGACAGCATCATGTCTGGAGGAAACCAGGTACTGCCCATCACCTGCCCAATACCATCCCTACAGTGATCATGGTGGGGACAGCATCATGTCTGGAGGAAACCAGGTACTGCCCATCACCTGCCCAATACCATCCCTACAGTGATCATGGTGGGGACAGCATCATGTCTGGAGGAAACCAGGTACTGCCCATCACCTGCCCAATACCATCCCTACAGTGATCATGGTGGGGGCAGCATCATGTCTGGAGGAAACCAGGCACTGCCCATCCCCTGCCCAATACCATCCCTACAGAGATCATGGTGGGGGCAGCATCATGTCTGGAGGAAACCAGGCACTGCCCATCACCTGCCCAATACCATCCCTACAGTGATCATTGTGGGGGCAGCATCATGTCTGGAGGAAACCAGGCACTGCCCATCACCTGCCCAATACCATCCCTACAGTGATCATGGTGGGGGCAGCATCATGTCTGGGGGAAATCAGGCACTGCCCATCACCTGCCCAATACCATCCCTACAGTGATCATGGTGGGGGCAGCATCATGTCTGGAGGAAACCAGGCACTGCCCATCACCTGCCCAATACCATCCCTACAGTGATCATGGTGGGGGCAGCATCATGTCTGGGGGAAACCAGGCACTGCCCATCACCTGCCCAATACCATCCCTACAGTGATCATGGTTGGGGCAGCATCATGTCTGGAGGAGACCAGGCACTTCCCATCACCTGCCCAATACCATCCCTACAGTGATCATGGTGGGGGCAGCATCATGTCTGGAGGAAATCAGGTACTGCCCATCACCTGCCCAATACCATCCCTACAGTGATCATGGTGGGGGCAGCATCATGTCTGGGGGAAACCAGGCACTGCCCCTCACTTGCACAATACCATCCTGGTGCAAGCCAGATGTTTAAATGGTTTGAAGGATTTCTTAAACCAGTCTCCACAGCCACCAGACGATGACCAAACACATACGATGATCTGAGCCTCAAAAGAATAATAAAGCACACAGAGCCACAATGAGCCCATAAAAGGACCAACCTCTAACTCGCTGCCAGATACTGGAGTCTGAAGACCATTGTCTGCTGCCGACTTACATCAATCACAATTAGTATTCATAGCAAGTCATCTACAAAACCCTCATTGTCAACAAATGACCTTCCAGCTTCTGTCAAGTGCAACGATTGAAAGGTCATCCAGAACATAGGAAGAAATTATCCGTCCTTCAGAAGTCACCGCCGCTACTAAACCGAGAGCAAAGAAGAACATAGTCTTTCCTTCTATTCTTCAACATCTGTAACTAGATCCACTGGATATTTACACTTTCATTACATACTGAATATATATGTGCGACTTGCATGAACCCACTGACACCAAAGAAACTGAACAATATTCTGTACGTAAGTAGATGACCACAATATTTCACCATTCGGGAAATAGGCAACGCTACTTTCCCTAGCCACTGGGGGACCCTCTTGGGACGAGATAGGAGTGGCTGTATTCATAACCAACCAGCAGAAAAAAGAAAACTTGTGAAGTTACACTGACACATAACAGTAAAAAAAGAAAAACTAATAAAACAAAACACGATCCAATATCTAGTTGGTCCCACTCGTTCCACCGAAACAGCACATCCATTGAGGCATAGATTCCATATAACTTCTTAGAGGGGTAACTCCAATGGCCAGCGTGGAACTATATGTTGCAAACGCAGTCTTCGTGCTGTGGGGGTGGGTGTCGGCCACGCCCCCTTGTGACACAACGGCCACGCCCCCTCAATGCAAGTCTATGGGAGGGGGAGTGGTCACGCCCCCTCCCATAGACTTGCATTGGGGGCTTGGCCGTGATGTCACAAGGGGGTGTGACCAACCCCGCGCTGCGTGAAAACAGCGTTCGGAACATTAAGTTCCATGCTGGCCAAAGTGTCCTTTGAGCCTGTATATTCTCCTTTACTGCTGTCATACTGGAGTATTTTATAAAGGATTTATTTGTATTGTTTCTATACACTCAATGGCATCCATAGCCCCCCAACCCCCAAAAACTACAACCCACCATTAACCCCATTGCTACAATACTCCCATTTCTTAGCCACAATGTTCCTTTATAGTCAGCAACAACATCCCTCTGTATCACTGTCTTTTACTGCAGTAAATTATTCCGGTTCAGTGAGAATCACAGCAGACGCTTTACGGCAGGATCATGGGAAGGATTGTAAAGAAGTTGGGGAGGTGCTAGGAAAGAGCCAGATCGGTCTGCCGCTCGCATCTTAAAGTCGTCATCATGGCGGACTGGGCAAGACGGAGAAGATGAGGAAAGTGAACGACTCCGATCAGAGACGTCACCTGTAGTCAAAGGACTTAAAGGGGTACTCCGCCCCTAGACATCTTATCCCCCTACTCAAAGGAAAGGGGATAAGATGTCTGATCGTTAAGGGCCTGCCCCTAGAGACCCCCGCGATCTCTCTGCTGCACCCTGAGTTTGTTTAGAGCATTGGGTGCAGCGCCGGAGGCTCGTTATGTCACGGCGATGCCCCCCTCAATGTAAGTCTATGGGAGGGGGCGTGTCACGCCTCCTCCTATAGACAGACTTAGAGGGGGCGTGGCCGTGATGTTAAGAGCCTCTGCCCCACATCGCCAGTCACCCGGCACAGAGCGAAGTTCGCTCCGTGCGCCAGATGTCTGGGGCTCACACAAGCGGGACCCCCGCCGCAATCAGACATCTTATCCCCTATCCAAAGTATAGGGGATAAGATGTTTAGGGGCAGAGTACCCCTTTACATTTTTATTCTGCATCTGATCGGTATTTTATTCGTTTCTCAAGTGTACATTGTATCTGACCATTGTAGAATCACCGTATTCTGTCTCCCTTTGGTAGTTCTATTCACTTAAATTACGGAAATAATTTAGTATAGTGGTGTATATCCAGTCACTGTCTGGTGGTGTTACTGTACAGTATTATTTAGTGACAGTATTGTGGTGTTATCCAGTCCATGTGTAGAAGCATTTTTTTTTTGTAACAATATGGTGAGGCTATCCAGTCACTGTATAGTAGCATTTTTGTGTAATCATATGGTGTTACTGTCACTGTATGATATTATTTAGTAACAAATGTCACTGTAATGCAGTATTGTGGTGTTATTTAGTTACTGTAGGGCAGTATTTTCTAACATTATGTTGGTGTTATCTGTTCACTGTATAGTGGTATGATCCAGTCACTGTAGGGAAGCATTATTAGGTGACATGGTGGCGTAATCCAGTTACTTTATGGTAGTATTATTTAGTAACATGGTGGTGTTATCCTTCCCTGTATGGTAGTATTATTTAGTAACATGGTGTTATTCAGTCACTGTATGGTAGTATTATTTTAGTAACATGGTGGTGTTATCCCGTCACTGTATGGTAGTATTTAGTAACATGGTATTTTCCAGTCACTGTATGGTAGTATTATTTTAGTAACATGGTGGTGTTATCCAGTCACTGTATGGTAGTATTTAGTAACATGGTGTTTTCCAGTCACTGTATGGCAGTATTATTTTAGTAACATGGTGTTTTCCAGTCACTGTATGGCAGTATTATTTTAGTAACATGGTGTTTTCCAGTCACTGTATGGCAGTATTATTTTAGTAACATGGCGGTGTTATCCAGTCACTGTATGGCAGTATTATTTTAGTAACATGGTGTTTTCCAGTCACTGTATGGCAGTATTATTTTAGTAACATGGCGGTGTTATCCAGTCACTGCATGGCAGTATTATTTTAGTAACATGGTGTTTTCCAGTCACTGTATGGCAGTATTATTTTAGTAACATGGTGTTTTCCAGTCACTGCATGGCAGTATTATTTTAGTAACATGGCGTTTTCCAGTCACTGTATGGCAGTATTATTTTAGTAACATGGCGTTTTCTAGTCACTGTATTACAGTATTATTTTAGTAACATGGTGTTTTCCAGTCACTGTATGGCAGTATTATTTTAGTAACATGGCGGTGTTATCCAGTCACTGTATGGCAGTATTATTTTAGTAACATAGTGTTTTCCAGTCACTGTATGGCAGTATTATTTTAGTAACATGGCATTTTCCAGTCACTGTATGGCAGTATTATTTTAGTAACATGGTGTTTTCCAGTCACTGTATGGCAGTATTATTTTAGTAACATGGTAATGTTATCCAATTGCTGCTATGGCGTTACAACTGATGATACATTAGGTTATGGTAAAACTTCACCTCTGTTAACATTAACCAATAATTATGATAGAAGACAAATGGGTCAATGGTGACACCTGCACCATACAGGCTTAAAGTAGTACTCCGCTGCTCAGCGTTTGGAACAAACTGTTCCGAACACTGGAGCCGGGAGCTCGTGACATCATAAGCCCCGCCCCTCATGATGTCACGCCCCACCCCCTCAATGAAAGTCTATGGGAGGGGGCGTGACAGCGTCACGCCCCCTCGCATAGACTTGCATTGAGGGGTGGGGCGTGACATCTTGAGGGGACGGGGCTATGATGTCACAAGCACCCGGCACCAGCGTTCGGAACAGTTTCTTCCAAATGCTGAGCATTGGAGTACTACTTTAACTTCTGCTCTTCCTGCACATGACCCGGCCACCAGCTCATCAAGTCTTATCTTATACCACTTTTGGTAGGTACTAACCACTATATATTGGGAACTTCCCCACAAGACCAGACGTTCTGGAGACACTCCGACTCATTGTCTCGGCATCACAATTTGGCCCTTGACAGAGTTGCTCACATCCTTGCACATTTTCCCTGGTTGCCCAATAAATCCCACCCCTTGACAGGCGCAGTTATCGCCCCATAATTCATGTTATTCACTTCACTTATCAATAGTTTCAATGTAATGGCTGATCGGTGTAGAGTTAAAGGCGTACTCCGCTGCTCCAGAGTTCGGAACATTTTGTTCCGAACGCTTGGAGCGGGTGGCCGTGATGTCAAACCACACCCCCTCCCATAGACTTGCATTGACGGAGAGTGGGTGTGATGTCACAGCCACGCCCCTCGTGACGTCACACCCACACAAGTCAATGGGAGGGGGTGTGGTATGACACTAAACGAACGCTGCCGTGCTGGACAGAGATCACGGTGTCCCAGTGCCGGAACCCCTTGATCAGAAATCTTATCCCTTATCCTTTAGATAGGAGATAAGATGTCTAGGAGCGGAGTACCCCTTTAACGGTGACTTCTTTTTTGTGGATCCACTTCAACCGCAATCGAGTAAAGCGTTTTTGATGCCCATGTGCATTACGAAGCCACGACAGCCGTCTACAGACCGACATGCTTTCTGGATTGGCATACATTCCCAGTCATGTTCTAAGGCTCCTAGTTGGAGAGAAACCCTGACTTTACCGGAGAGCCATCTGGAAAGTTTGGCTGCATCTCGCGTCCCGGTAATACATATACCAATCTCACATCAGACCTGGAACAAGGTGGTAAAATCCAATGAATTGTCAACATCCTAAAGCAAATCTCCCGAAATGGAGGACTTGGGCGGAACCTACCTGAAATGGGAATCCCTCCTAGGCCTGTGTTGTGTTGAGAGGGGTGACTCAAGTCCATGAAATTACTGTTGGATGTCGGGTTTGCTGTGTGGTTCAAGTGCATGATGTTATTGCGTGGAAATGCCATCCACGGATACCGTGCTGCCTGGCCCGGGAAACTGAACGAGTTATAAACCGCTCTGTGTTGAAAGGGTGGGAACCGCTGCGGCAAGACGGGAAAGGTGCTAGAGATAGAGTTGGCATTGCCGACTGTGGTGGGGTGGAGGAAGCCAGAGCCTGGCCCTTTGGCAGTAGTGTGAAGAGAAGGGTTCTGAAGAGACGTGGGGGACAATGCCGGCTGGTCTTGGACAGAAAGTTCTTTCTCGATCAAGTCTGCTAAGGCTTTGCGGGTGATATCAAAGGGATCAAAACCTAGGTCGTCCTCTTGCTGTTTAGAAGAGCCAAAGCCAAATGCCGCTTGCCAGTCCGTAGACGAGGAGACCGGGATTGTTTCTGCACAAAGACATGAAAACAAGTGTAAATTTTACCTTATAAAAGGAAATACAATGTAGCAGAAATCTGACCAAATACAAACAAAGAGCAATACAAACAATATAACACCACCACAAAAACATGGGAGACCCGGTGTGGTCACCTCTAGCAGTGAAGTATGCAAACTATGCTCAGAACGGCTTAAAAACTATAGACACATTTAACAAACTTTTTTTTTTTTTGTTTTTACAAAAATTATACAATTTTCTAAACAGTCTTCATTAAAAAATTTTAAAAATTGTCTACCATTATTTCGCTGCAAAGTCTGTGCAACTCCTTTACCTAGCTGGCTGTATTGAAGCTTCCGACGCAGAACAGACAGAACACTGCTCCAAGCTGTATAATTGCAAAATTGCCTACTAAATGCTAAATTACAGGAGTAGTCTCATGAAAAAAAAAAAACTTATCCCCTATCCTGCGGATAGGGGATAAGTTTTTTTTCCACGAGACTACTCCTTTAAGTAACTTTCTAAACATTCTTCATGAAACAATCCCTACCATTTTACTGCTGTGAAGTCTGTTTAACTCCTTTACCTAGCTGGCTGTCCTGATGCTTCTGAAATAGATCAGACTGCACACTACACCCAGCTGTTTAGAAAGTTGCCTTTTCTAACTAACTAAAAGCAAAATTGCTGCAAAATGGAAAGAGACAGATCTCTCGAATCTTAAAGGGATACTAGGGAGGAAAACATTTTATTATTATTATTATTATTATTATTATTTTTTTTTTTTAATTAACTGTTGCCAGAAAGTTAAAACAGATTTGTAAATTACTTCTATTTAAAAATCTTATTCCTTCCAGCACTTATCAGCTGCTGTAAGATCCACAGTTCTTTTCTTTTTGAATTTCCTTTCTGTCTGAGCACAGTGCTCTCTGCTGACACCTCTGTTCATGTCAAGAACTGTCCAGAGCAGGATAGGTTTGCTATGGGGGATTTGCTTGAACCCTGGAAACTTCCTAAAACAGTCAGGCAGAAAGGAAATTCAAACAGAAAAGAACTTCTGTAGCATACAGCAGCTGATAAGTACTGGATGGGTTAAGATTTTTAAATAGAAGTAATTTACAAATCTGTTTACCTTTTTAGGACCAGTTAAAAAAAAAAAAATTTGATTTAACATAATGCATTATATTTGCAATATGGAGCGCACTATAGCTTTGACTTCTAATAACCTTTAGCGTTTCCTTTATTTATGGTCAAAACGGTTAGCATTTAAACCCCTTGAAAGCTAAGCAATATTGCTATATTTTTAGCAAATAAATCAGGTGTGCACCCAGCCTCATATTATGTTGAGACAGTCTTGTTTTCTTTTTCTGTTATGTTTTTATGTCGATAATCCCTTTTTCTTTTTTCCTTATGTAAAATTCCCCCCCAAAAAAAATAAAAGCCTAATTTTGCATTTTGGATGCAAATTATCAAATATACAGCAGGGAGTAATGTGCAGTTTAATCTATGTCAGAAGCATCAGGTTAGCCAGCTAATTAAAGGAGTTGCACAGACTTTGCAGCAACAAAATGGTAAGAAAGTTGCTTAGGTTTGCATTTCGTAGGCACAAAATTTCTAACATTTGCTGCTGCAAAGTTTATGCAACTCCTTTACCTAGCTGGCTGTCCTGATGCTTCTGACAAATGAGATAGCCTGCTCCCAGCTATATAGTTGTTAAAAAAATTGCCTAATTTAGTATTTAATAAGGAAAAAAAAAACAAAAAAAAAACATTAGACAATACACTGTTTACAGCTGTATAATACAATCTGTGTCAAGTATCAGGGCAGCCAGCTAGGTGAAGACGTTAGAGACTTTGCCGCAGTAAAATGGTAGGAAATTTTCAAATTGTCACTGTCAGTTTTAAAAACTTTTGACATGTCCTAGCGACATGTCAAAAGTGTTGATAGGCAGGGGTCTGACTGTTCAGTTTACCCCCACCCACCCACCGAAAACAAGCCGGGAGAAGTTTAAGCTCAGTCTCTCCCAGCTCCATGTCACATGATCGAGACAAGCTTGCCATGTAAGTCTATAAGCATGTCTTGATCATGTGACACAGAACTGGGAGAGGAGAGCACGGCAGCGCATACTCCTCCCGGCTCAGATTCCTGATCGCTGGGGGTCTGAACAGTCAGATACCTGCAGATCAAAACTTCACACAGCAGGGGCAAAAATTCAGTTATCAGGGAGGGCAGATCACACTGTTGCATCAGTCTCTACCAAGGCTTAAAGGGGTATTCCACCCCTAGACATTTTATCCCCTATCCAAAGAATAGGGGATAACATGTCAGATCGCCGCGGTGCCGCTGCTGGGGACCCCCGGGATCCCAGCTGCGGCACCGCGCTATCATTACAGCACAGAGCGAGTTCGCTCTGCACGTAATGATGGGCGGTACAGGGGCCGGAGCAGCGTTACGTCACGGCTCCACCCCTCGTGATGTCACGGCCCGCCCCTTTCAATACAAGTCTATGGGAGGGGGCGTGGCGGTCATCACGCCCCCTCCCATAGACTTGCATTAAGGGGACGGGCCGTGATGTCACGAGGGGCGGCGTCATGACGTCACGCTGCTCCGTCCCCTGTATTGCCCGTCATTACGTGCAGAGCGAACTCTCGCTCTGTGCTGTAATGATAGCGCGGTGCCGCAGCGGGGATCCCGGGGGGACCGCGGCAATCTGACATCTTATCCCCTATCCTTTGGATAGGGGATAAAATGTCTAGGGGCGGAAAACACCTTTAAGGGTAGAATACCACACAGCACATACAAAATGTATTTTACTCTGCAAGAAACAGGCTGGGTAGTGGGAAATACGCTGCGCATTTTGCTATGAGCAGGCATCCAGGTCTTCCCTGCTGCAGCCCTGTGTGTGCAGTAATGTTTGGAAGCAGGTCAACCACGCCATCATGACTGTGATGCGCAGGCCCACGTCCAAACCTTACTGCACACACAGGGCTGCAACAGGGAAGCCCTGTGTATCTGCTCATAGCAAAATACGCAGTAGATTTCTCGCACCAGGGAATACACTGCGTATGCGCTGTGTGTGACCCCAACCTTTATAGTGGAAAAGGTTAACAAGACATAACCGGTACCTGATGTGAAGAGACTTTGAGGTTCTGGAGCTGTGGGCCATTCACTGGATGTCTGTGGGGAACTGGGAAACGTAGGGAGACCACTGGGGATGGGGTTGGGGTGCCTGAAGTTATCCGAGAACAGAGACTGTGATTCTGTCATGGCGTCCTCGAAAGGAGACCTTGCGCTGTGATTGGCTGAACTGATGGGGACAGTAGGGTTGGGTTTTGATAAACCCGGTGGAGGTGACGGTGTGTCGCTTGGTAATATCTGTGGAAAAATAAAAACATAAAAGCCAAATCAGATCAGTTTCACCATATATGGCACCAACATACTTTATAGCCATGTACAAAGGTCTTTAACCCCTTAAGGACTTAGCCCTTTTTCACCTTAAGGACTCGGCCGTTTTTTGCAATTCTGACCACTATCACTTTAAACATTAATAACTCTGGAATGCTTTTACTTATTCTGATTCCGAGATTGTTTTTTCGTGACATATTCTACTTTAACATAGTGGTAACATTTTATGGTAACTTGCATCCTTACTTGGTGAAAAATCCCCAAATTTGATGTAAAAAAATGAAAATTTTGCATTTTTCTAACTTTGAAGTTCTCTGCTTGTAAGGAAAATGGATATTCAAAATAAAAAAAAATTTTATTCACATATACAATATGTCTACTTTATGTTTGCATCATAAAATTTATGTGTTTTTACTTTTGGAAGACACCAGAGGGCTTCAAAGTTCAGCAGCAATTTTCTAATTTTTCACAAAATTTTCAAACTCTCTTTTTCAGGGACCAGTTCAGTTTTGAAGTAAATTTGAAGGGCCTTCATATTAGAAATACCCCATAAATGACCCCATTATAAAAACTGCACCCCCCAAAGTATTCAAAATGACATTCAGTAAGTATTTTAACCCTTTAGGTGTTTCACAGGAATAGCAGCAAAGTGGAGGAGAAAATTCAAAATCTTCATTTTTTACATTCGCATGTTCTCGTAGACCCAATTTTTGAATTTTTGCAAGGGGTAAAAAGGAGAAAATTTTTACTTGTATTTGAAACCCAATTTCTCTCGAGTAAGCACATACCTCATATGTCTATGTAAAGTGTTAGGCGGGCGCAGTAGAGGGCTCAGAAGGGAAGGAGCGACAAATGGTTTTTGGGGGGCATGTCACCTTTAGGAAGCCCCTATGGTGCCAGGACAGCAAAAAAACACACATGGCATACCATTTTGGAAACTAGACCCCTCAGGGAACATAACAAGGGGTAAAGTGAACCTTTATACCCCACAGGTGATTCACGACTTTTGCATATGTAAAAAAAAAAAATTTTTTTTTAACCTAATTTCCCAAAAATTTTACATTTTTAAAAAGGGTAAACGCAGAAAATACCCCCCAAAATTTGTAACACAATTTCTCTCGAGTACGGCGATACCCCATATGTGACCCTTAACTGTTGCCCTGAAATACGACAGGGCTCCAAAGTGAGAGCGCCATGCGCATTTGAGGCCTAAATTAGGGACTTGCATAGGGGTGGACATAGGGGTATTCTACGCCAGTGATTCCCAAACAGGGTGCCTCCAGCTGTTGTAAAACTTCCAGCATGCCTGGACAGTCAGTGGCTGTCTGGCAATACTGGGAGTAGTTGTTTTGCAACAGCTGGAGGCTCCGTTTTGGAAACAGTGGCGTACCAGACGTTTTTCATTTTTATTGGGGAGGGGAGGGGGGTTGTATAGGGGTATGTGTATATGTAGTGTTTTTTTACTTTTTATTTTATTGTGTGTTAGTGTAGTGTAGTGTTTTTAGGGTACAGTCGCACGGACGGGGGGTTCACAGTAGTTTCTCGCTGGCAGTTTGAGCTGCGGCAGAAAATTTGCCGCAGCTCAAACTTGCAGCCAGATACTTACTGTAAACCTCCGCCCATGTGAGTGTACTCTGTACATTCACATTGGGGGGGGGGGGGGGGGGGAGAAACATCCAGCTGTTGCAAAACTACAACTCCCAGCATGTAGGATCTATCAGTGCATGCTAGGAGTTGTAGTTTTGCAACAGCTGGAGGCACTCTGGTTGTGAAACACCGAGTTTGGTAACAAACTCAGTGTTTTGCAACCAATGTGCCTTCAGCTGTTGCAAAACTACAACTCCCAGCATGAACTGATAGACCGTACATGCTGGGAGTTGTATTTATGCAACAGCTGGAGGCATACTACTTTGGCTGGGGATGCTGGGGATTGTAGTTATGCAACAGCTGGAGACAAACTGGTTTGCTACTTAACTCAGTGTTTCACAACCAGTGTGCCTTCAGCTGTTGCAAAACTACAACTCTAAGCAGTCACCGACAGCATACGGGCATGCTGGGAGTTGTAGTTACGCAACCAGCAGATGCACCACTACAACTCCCAGCATGCACTTTATATGTTTGTGCAAGCTGGGAGTTGTAGTTAGACAACAGCTGAAGGTACACTTTTCCATAGAAAAAATGCGCCTCCAGCTGTTGCAAAACTATAAGTCCCAGCATGCCCATAAAGGAATGCTGGGAGTTGTGGTGGTCTGCCTCCTGCTGTTGCATAACTACACCTCCCAGCATGCCCTTTTTCATGCTGGGAGCTGTTGCTAAGCAACAGCAGGAGGCTGTCACTCACCACCTACTGCTGCTCCCGCACACATGTCGCCGCCGCCGCTCCTGGGGCCCCGATCCCAACATTGACGCCGGGGATCGGGGTCCCCAGCTCCCGGGGTCTTTTTCCCACACCCGCTCACCTGCTCCGGAAGAGGGGCGGAGCGGGTTGCGGGAGTGACACCCGCAGCAGGTGCCCTGATTGGTCGGACGGTAAACCGGCTGACGAATCAGGGCGATCGTGAGGTGGCACCAGTGCTACCTCACCCCTGCTGGTAATGGCTATTCGGGGCCGTCAGAGACGGCCCCGAACAGCCTGTAATTCCGGGTCACCAGGTCACTGGAGACCCGATTGACCCGGAATCGGCCGCAGATCGCTGGACTGAATTGTCCAGCGATCTGCGCCCATCGCTGACATGGGGGGGTCATAATGACCCCCCTGGGCGATATGCCGCGATGCCTGCTGAACGATTTCAGCAGGCGTCGGGCACCGGCTCCCCTCCGGCTAGCGGCGGGGGGCCGGGAATGGACAGGACGTACTCAAACGTCCCGAGTCCTTAAGGGGTTAAAGGGGTACGCCGGTGGAAAACATTTATTTATTTTTTAAATGAACTGGTGCTAGAAAGTTAAACAGATTTGTAAATGACTTCTATTAAAAAATCTTTACCCTTCCAGTACTTATTAGCAGCTGTATGCTACAGAGGAAATTTTTTTCTTTTTTAATTTCTTTTTTGTGATGTTCACAGTGCTCTCTGCTGACACCTCTGTCCGTGTCAGGAACTGTCCAGAGCAACATAGGTTTGCAATGGGGATTTTCTCCTGCTCTGGACAGTTCCTGATACGGGCATCAGGTGTCAGCAGAGAGCACTGTGGACAAGAAAAAAAGAAATTCAAAAAGAAAAGAATTTCCTCTGTAGCATACAGCTGCTAAAAAGTACTGGAAGGGTAAAGATGTTTTAATAGAAGTCATTTACAAATCTGTTTAACTTTCTGGCACCAGTTGACAAGAAAAAAAAAAAATGTTTTCACTGGAGTACCCCTTTAAGACGCCGGACGTAGATGTACGTCCTGGTGAGCTGGTACTTAACGCAACAGGACGTACATTTACATCCTATGCATAACTGCAAGCATCGGAGCGATGCTCTGGTCATGCGCGGCAGGTCCCGGCTGCTGATAGCAGCCAGGGATAATGGCGGACGTCCGCCATTAACCCCTCAGATGCAGTGATCAATACAGATCATGGAATCTGCAGCATCGTGGTCACTAAAATGGATGAACGGATCGTCCGCAGCGCTGCCGCAGCGATCCAATCATCCAGTACGGCAGACGGAGGTCCCCTCACCTGCCTCCGCTGCCTTCCACGGGTCTTCTGCTCTGGTCTGCGATCAAGCAGAGCAGAAGATGAGCGATAATACTGATCAGTGCTATGTCCTATACATAGCACTGAACAGTATTAGCAATCGAGTGATTGCTATAAATAGTCCCCTATGGGTACTATTAAAGTGTAAAAGTAAAAAAATAAAAATAAATATAAAAAAAAGGGAAAAAAAAACCTCCCCCCAATAAAAACCTAAATTTTCCTGTTTTCCCTATTTCACCCCCAAAAAGTGTGAAAAAAAATAAATTTATATACATATTTGGTATTGCCATGTGCAGAAATATCCGAACTATTAACCTAAAATGTTAATGATACCGTACGGTGAGTGGTGTAAACGTAAAAATAAATAAAAATTTTAAAAAAAAGTCCAAAATAGCTGCTTTTCTTTTTAATAACATTTTATTCCCCCCAAAAATAAAAATTTATTAAAAGTTTTATATACGCAAATATGGTAAAAATAAAAAGTACAGATCACGGCGCAAAAAATTAGCCCTCATACTGCCGCTTATACGAAAAAATGTTATAGGTCTTCAAAATAGGGGGATTTTAAACTAATTTGGTTAAAAAGTTTGGGATTTATTTTTTAAGCTCAACAGTAATAGAAAAATATGTTATCATGGGTATCATTTTAATCGTATTGACCCAAAGAATAAAGAACACGTCATTTTTACCGTAAATTATACGGCGCGAAAACAAAACCTTCCAAAATTTGCTAAAATGCGGTTTTCTTTTTTTAATTTCACCACACAAATAGTATTTTTTTTGGTTGCACCATACATTTTATGGTAAAGTGAGTGATGACATCACAACGGACAATTGGTTGCGCAAAAAAACAAGCCCTCGTATGGGTCTGTGGATGAAAATATAAAAGAGCTATGATCTTTTGAAGACGAGGAGGAAAAAAAACGAAAAACGTAAAAATAAAAATAGTTCTTAAAGGGGTATTCCAGTAAAAAAAAATTTTATATATCAACTGGTTCCAGAAAGTTAAACAGATTTGTAAATTACTTCTATTAAAAAATTTTAATCCATTCAGTACTTATGAGCTTCTGAAGTTAAGGTTGTTCTTT
The DNA here is from genome assembly GCF_029499605.1 of Hyla sarda. NCBI lineage: Eukaryota > Metazoa > Chordata > Amphibia > Anura > Hylidae > Hyla > Hyla sarda. Next base: position 411,678,394 of record NC_079192.1, read on the forward strand.
TCTGTCTCAGTAATCTCTGATGACATGTGTCTCGGGAACTGCCCAGTTTAGAAGAGGTTTGCTATGGGGATTTGCTTCTAAACTGGGCGTTTCCCGAGACAGGTGTCATTAGAGAGCACTTAGACAGAAAAGAACAACCTAAACTTCAGAAGCTCATAAGTACTGAGAGGATTAAGATTTTTTAATAGAAGTAGTTTACAAATCTGTTTAACTTTCTGGAGCCAGTTGATTGATTATATATATATATATATATATATATATATATATATATATATATATATATATATATATAAAGTTTTTTTCTGGATAACCCCTTTAAGGGGGTGAAGCTCACAATTAACAATACCCATTCCCCAACCTGTGGCTCTCCAGCTGCTGCAAAACTACAACTCCCATCATGCCTTGACAGCCGAAGGCTGTCAAGGCATGATGGGAGTTGTAGTTTTGCAGCAGCTGGAGAGTTTTTGGTCTCACTAGGTGCCGCCCATATAAAATCAGAGGCATAATACGGGGGTCACAAACTTTTACATGCGCCGTATTATAGCTCTATGTGCATGAGCCCTCACCAGTATTTTACCGCCACTCACCTGTTGTAAGTTATCGCCGTTCCCTATACTCAATGACTCTGATGATTTGTCGACAGAACTGGAAAAAACAAAACAAAAACAAGACATGGTTATAATTTACAATCCAATATGGCGGTCGATTACTCCTGTGCTGACAGCTGGGATGGGTAGACTTCATCCTGTTAAGATATAATACATATATATAGCGCAGAAGACAAGGTATATAGGCAATTACTCCTGGGGAGTAAAATAGCAATAAAACATTGTTACAATGATTCTTACACATAAATCGCAATGTATGAACATATGTACAGGAAATGTATACTAAAAAGGCTACAAAATCTACATAAGATATTAAAAGGGGTACTACGGAAAAAAAAAAAAAAAATTAAATCAACTCCCTACCAGTCTGTTTATTTTTATTTTTTTTTTAAATAGATTTCAGACTCATGCTGGAGTCCTAAATCTCAGACTGCAGCCGGGACACAGACAAGCTCAGCACTGCTCCCTGCCAGGGAGCAGTGCTGTGCTTGTCTGTGTCCCGGCTGCAGTCTGAGATTTAGGATCCTGCATGAGTCTGAAATCTATAAAAAAATAAAAATAAAAAAAGGACTGGTAGGGAGACCCCTAGTGGTCATTTTTTCAAAGTGGAAAATGAAATAGAAAGAAGAATATTTTTTAATAACATGCTATTGGAAAGTTATTCCGCATACATTAATCTATAATATATCAAACTTTTTTTGATGAAAGGTACCCTTTAAAAAGATCTTTACCCTTCCAGTACTTATTAGCAGCTGGATGCTACAGAGGAAATTCTTTTCTTTTTGAATTTCTTTTTTGTCTTGTCTACAGTGCTCTCTGCTGACATCTGATGCCTGTATCAGGAACTGTCCAGAGCAGGAGAAAATCCCCATAGCAAACTTATGCTACTCTGGACAGTTCCTGACATGGACAGAGGTGTCAGCAGAGAGCACAGTGGTCAAGACAAAAAATAAATGAAAAAAATAAATAAATAAAAAAAGAATTTCCTCTGTAGCATACAGCTGCTAATAAGTACTGGAAGGAAAGATTTTTTAATAGAAGTAATTTACAAATGTGTTTAACTTTCTGGCATCAGTTCATTAAAAAAAAAAAAAGTACCCCTTTAAGTTGTTACAATGTGACTTTTTTTTTTTATTAAAGTGTTTCCTTCCCCATTCACATCCAAAGCTCATGCCAGATGTTTGATGCTTTCCTATTCCCGATGAATTGTGGGATGTCAGGTGACCAGTTCAAGCACAAATGGGTAGGTCATGTGACTGACAGCAGGGTGGCGCCAAACAGCCATGTGGTTTAAATATAAATACAATTATTATTAAAAAAAAAAAAAAATATATATATATATATATATATATATATATACACATATACACAAATAAAGTAAAAATTAAAAAAATATAACTAATAAAGGCATAATAAATAATTAATAAAAAATGTATACAAAAATAAAATACATTTGAAAGCGGCTTTGGAGATAAACGGAGAGGATGACACAATCATTGGAAAATTTAGAACAAATTCTGTAAAATGAGATTTAGAAAGTTTCACCGCTTTTTCATTTATTTTTTAGATTGATTTAAAATGTGAAACACTTTTCCCGTCTGCAGTCTTACAGTTCATATAATAAAGGGCTAAAAAAGGTCTTCAACTAAAGTCATTAAGAGGCGAAAGATTGTACACGCAAATATACAATGAAAAGATAAAAAATTTAACCTTTCCCAGGTTCACGTTACATCCTATATTAAATAAGCACTCCAGCTCTATCTGTATACTGCTGCTGCCATCTCTATGGGACCAGGCTATATTAGTTAAACATCTCCCCCTCCAGCTCTATCTGTATACTGCTGCTGCCATCTCTATGGGACCAGGCTATATTAGTTAAACATCTCCCCCTCCAGCTCTATCTGTATACTGCTGCTATCTCTAGAGAATCAGGATATATAGTAGTTATATGTTACATCCTATATTAAATAAGCACTCCAGCTCTATCTGTATACTGTTGCGGTAATCTCTATGGGATCAGGATATATATATATATATATATATATATGTATATATATATCTCAGTTAAACATCTCCCCTCCAGCTCTATCTGTATACTGCTGCTCTCTATGGGATCAGGGTATATTGTAGTTATAAACCTCCCTTCCAGCTCTATCTATATACTGCTGCTGCTATCTCTACAGGATCAGGATATATAGTAGGCAGCATTAGGAAATTATTTCAGTGATGGAATTGCAGTCAGTAAAGCTGACAACTCATGCCTGCTACATCAGCAAATACAGGTAAGCACAAGGTATACACAAGAACCTCTACATTATTCTCTAATAGACTATGCTGCTCTATTTATGCAAAAATAATAAAAATACAACACTCCAAGAAGTAGTAAAAAAAAATTAAAAAAAATGAATACACACATTATATATATATATATATATATATATATATATATATATATATATATATATATATATATACACACATACACACACACATACATACACACACACATACACACACACATACACACACACATACACACACACACACACACACACACATACACACACACACACACACACACACACACACGCAGTATATATGAGGGGGTAGGGATGGAAAAATTGTTCCAATAAATTCCTTTATTCCAGACATTCTGATAATCTGCCACTTTGAGGCCCCATATGTGACCTAAACATTCTTAAACACGACTACGACTCAAACATTCACACAGGTACATAGATAGAAATGATCAATGGTGAGAAAAGAAGAAGTGTAAAGTATGTTAGATTAGGCAGGACGGGTTGTAATAGTCCCCGTCCCCTCTGGCTGTGTAGGGGCGTCGCAGTGAGACTGTCACAGAGTGTAGGGCGAGACGTTAGCTTGGTCTATAGCAGTGTTTCCCAACCAGTGTGCCTCCAGCTGTTGAAAAACTACAACTCCCAGCATGCCCGGACAGTCAACGACTGGGAGTTGTTTTCCAACAGCTGGAGGCACCCTGCTTGGGAAACATTGGTCTAAGAGAATGACGTACAAGACTGAAATGATGGGCATGCACCGATACTACTGGTTCATGGCACCTTGTCAATTACTCTACTGGGTTAATCGCGACTAAGTAAAGCTCTGAAAAGAATCAAGAAAGTAGCGCATCCTGCCGATCAGCTGACTAAATATTCAGTAGAGCCCGTGTCCCCTTTCATTACTTACTAAGAACAACGCCATCCATTCTGTAGTGGTCGTTTCTGGTATTACAGCTCATTTTCATTCATTTGAATTGGAACCGAGAGCTGTAATAGGAAGTGGAGATCTCCGGCTTTAATCCGAATAAAAAATTCAAGCCTTGTAAGATCCAGAAAAAAAAAAATGTAAAAAAAAAATAAAAAAATAAACTTACGCAAACCTACATGTTAAAAGCCAAATGAAACCAACACATTTCTAATTGTTACAGTTCTTAATACCACAAGAACTACAATAGTTCAAAGCATGTCAGTTTTGTTTGTTTTTTAACATTTAGGTGTGTGTGCATATAAAGATTTTTAAGCTTTATTAGATCCAGTTAAAAATCTTCATACACAGACACATTATAACCAAAACGAACACATTTTGAACTATTACAATTCTTACTCATGCCAAAAAACTGCAATAGTTTGAAACTTGTTGGGTTTACTTGGTTTTTAGCATGTATGTTTGTGTAAGATTTTTAAGCTTTATTAGATCAAGTTACACAAATACATGTTAAAAATTATTATTATTTTGAACTATTACAGTTAAATCATGAGTAAGAACTGTAATAGTCTGAAATGTGTCAGTTTCACTCAGTTTTTAACGTGTGTGTAGGAAGATTTTAACTGGATCTAATAAAGCTTAAAAAAAAGTAAAAATAAATCTTCAAGTGCAAACCTACATGTTAAGAACGAAATAAAACTGATGCGTTTAGAACTATTGCAGTTCTTATGGTATGAGTAAGAACTGTAATAGTTCAAAACATGTCGGTTTAATTTCGCTCTTAACATGTAGGTTTGTGTATAAAGATTTTTAAGCTTTATTGGATCCAGTTAAAAATCTTCATACACCAACATACGTTAAAAACGAAACATACTCATTTTAAAGGGGTATTCTGACGGAAAATATCTTATCTCCTATCCAATGTTTAGGGGAAAAGATGTCTAATTGCGGGGGTCCCGCCGCTTGGGACTCCTGCAATCTCGCACCCCAGTCATCCAGTGCACAGAGCGAACTACACTCTGTGCCTGATGACTGGCGACTACACCTGCAACACCTACTCCATTCATGTCTATGGGAGGAGATGTGACAGCTACGTACTAGCCGTCACGCCCCTCCCAATACACAGGAATGGAGGGGGTGTGGCGTAACGTCACGAACACACAAGCGCCAAGTTTCCGTGTTCCGGACACCACCGATGCCGGCCCAGAGATCGCAGGGGCCCCCAGCGACGGAAGCTCCGTGATCAGACATCTTATACTTTGGATAGGGAATAAGATGCTTTTCGGCAGAGTAGCCCTTTAACTATTACAGTTCTTAAATGGGCACTGTCATTAAAACTAATTTTTGCTATTGCACTCCTTATGGTAAATAAAAAAAGATTTCTAATATACTTTGGTTAAAAAAAAAATTAAGTTTTCTGTTTTATTTGTGCTTAAAAAAGCTCAAGAGCACATTCTCCCCCATCTTATACACTTAGGACTGAAGCCCAAACAGAAAGTGCAGCCTGGAGTGCTGAGCGGGGTGTGTCCAACAGCATATGGCAGTTAAGTGTGAGAGGAGCTATGATTGGATGAGGCTGGACCCCCCCCCCCCCCTCAGCACTCCAGGCTGCATTTCCTGTGTTTGGACCTCGGTCCTACGTCTGTGTATGAGATGGGGGAAAATGTGCTCTTGAGCTTTTTTTGGTTAGCACAGATTTAAAAAAAAAAAAAAAAAAATGAAGTTTTCTATGTTTTAACAAAGCATATTGGAAATATTTTTTTTATTTACCATAAGGAGTGCAATAGAAAAAAATAATTTTAATGAGAGTTACCCTTTAAAGCATAAGAACTGTACTAGTTATTCGGTTTTTAACGTGTTTGCGTAAATGTTAAGAACCAAATAAAACTCAGTTTAGAACTTGAGCAGTTCTTATGGCATGAGTAAGAACTGCAATAGTTCGAAACACGTTGGTTTCATTCCACTTTTAACATGTATGTTAGTGTATGAAGATTTTTAAGTTTGTTTAAGCTTTTTCAGGTCAACGTGTATGAAGATTTTTAACTGGATCGAACATAAAGATCTTAATACGCAAACCAAATAAAACTGATGTGTTTAGAACTAACACATGAATAAGAAATTTAATAGTTCGAAACACGTCTGTTTCATTTGGGTTTTAACATGTAGGTTTGTGTATGAAGATTTTTAAGCTATATCAGATGCAGTTAAAATCTTTTTACACAAACATGCTAAAAACCGAATTACTCTCTGCCCTATTCTGAACTATTACAGTTCTCGTGGTACGAATAAGAACTGATACTTCGAAACATGTCAGTTTAGTTTGGCTTTTAAGATGTAGGTTTGCGTATGAAGATTTTTAATTGGATCTAATAAAGCCAAAAATTATTGTATGGATTGAAGCTGGAGACCTCTACTTTTTGCTGCTACTATCCACCAGGAACCGGCCGGACTGCAGTCCCACATGCTCCTTCACCAAAACTTCACCCCCAGGGCAGATGGATAATAGGTTTATGCTGGTAAACTGACTTCCGCTTTGAGAGAGGTGTAATACCAGACATGACCACTTCCAAATATGTGGCGCCGTGCCTGGTAAACAATGAAGGGGATGTGGACCCTCCTCATCTGATATCCTGTGTATAGCTCTGTTATACTACTGGAAACCACTTTAGTCAATGTATAACGCGAAAATACTCTGCCACTTTGAAATGTACTTTGTGCTTCAGTTCCTCACGAAATTTCAAGATATCTGCTTGCTGTCAGCACAAGGGTTAACATCCAGTAGATGTTCTTTATTGCAAGGTTTTCAGCCTTGGGATGTAAACGATTATCCTATTCACCGACAGCAAGCATAGATGTTGAAAAGGAGGAGAAACTTTACAGTGCATATAATCCAATGAACCCAATGTTATTAACTTCATAGGTAAGATCTCTGCTTGCTGTCAGTGAATAAAGACACTGGGACCCCACCTATGTCTAACTATATGTGTAGGGCTTGTTACAGTGCATCAGCGCCTACACACAAGTGAACAATGTTGGAATGGGTTTATCAATCTTTGGATGTTAAAAACTAATCCATTCACTGACAGCAAAGATTTTAAAAGCATGAAGGCCTGTTACACAAATTATATAGGAAAAAAAATGTATTATGCAAAAAAAAAAAAAATAAATATGTATATATATTTGAAAAATTTTTTTTTTAGATATATTCTTGTAATTTAAGATAAGTAGATTTTATATGCTTCGTGTAAAATCTCTTTCTCGGAGGATCCATTGGGGGACATAGAGACCGTGGGGTATATCTTGCTGACACTAGGCATAAAAAAAAGAAAGTCGGCCCCTCCTGGCAGGATATACCGCGCCTACTGACTGAGTTAATGAGTTTTGTCCCAAAGCAGTAGGAGAGGACCGACAGAGAAAGAAACAAGCAGGTATCTGAGGAAACCAGACAAAAAGAACCGAACACTGGGAAAAATACCCAAAACAGAATCAGACAGAAGACTAAGCCACTGCCGTCTGCAACACACCTTGCGACCCAAACCGGCGTCCGCGGATGCAAAAGCGTGCACTTTGTAGAACTTAGTGAAAGTAAGACCAGGTGGCCGCCTTGCAAGGCCAAAGCCCTATGGCGTAGCACCCAAGAGACCCCAACTGGAATGACCAGTGACCCGAAAAGGTGGGACCTTCCCTTTACGACGGTATGATTCCGAGATGGCAGAACGGATCCACCGCGAGATGGTTGACTTGGAGGCCGGAGGACCCTTGCGATGACCCTCCGGAATAACAAAGAAGGCGTCGCCCTGCCAGAAAGAGGAGGTGACGGAAGGATAGATCCGGACAGCTCGAACCACATCCAGACAATGGAGGGAATACTCCTTTGAGTTGGATGGAGCCGGACAAAATGAAGGGAGAACGATTTCCTCGCTCATGTGAAAAGAGGTGAGCCTCCTCAGGGGACCAGCGACCCTGGACAGTTATGTCCCGAAACACCTCCCCAACCCAGGAGACTCGCATCGGTCGTGACGACCTGCCAGTGGAGGGGAAGAAATGACCACCCCTGGAAGAAGGAGGGGAGAGTGGAGCCACCACAGAAGAGACCGACGAACGGAGGGGGGCAGAAGAATCCGGCGAGTGGATGGTGACTTGGTCCACCAGGCCAAGATGGCCAGCTGAAGAGGGCAATAGCGGAACTGGGTGAAAAGGACTGCCTCCATGGCCGCCACCATCCAGCCCAGCACCTCTATGCAGAAGCGAATCGGAACAAGAGGGGCACCGTAGGTGACTGCCCCCCTTCTGCAGGGAGCGCCGCTTGTCCAACGGCAGCCGCCATGTCGAAAAGGAGACCCAGAAAGACGAGGGAGAAAGATTGGGCTTTTCCTGGTTGATCACCCAACCGAAGGCGGACAATGTCTGTAGTCCAATGAAGATTCTCTAAGTTGTGGGACCGGAACAGAGCTTTGATCAAAAGATCGTCCAGGTAAGGGAGGACCGAGATCCCCCGGGCCAGAAGGATGGCAATCACCGCCGCCATGATCTTGGTGAACATCCTGGGAGCCGTTGCTAGGCCAAAAGGAAGACCCACTAACTGGAAATGACCCGCAGGGGCAGCAAAGCAGAGGAAACGCTGATGGGCGGGGAAAATGGGGATGTGCAGATAGGCATCCGGGATATCCACTGAGGAAAGAAACTACCCCTGATCCATGGACGCTACCACGGAGGGAATCCATGCGAAGATGGCTGTTGAGTAGCTTGAGGTCCAGAATGGGGTGGGCAGATCCCCCTTTCTTGGGGATGACAGAGATTCGAGTAGAACCCAGAAAAACTGGCAATCACTCCTTGAGCGGGGAGGGTACTTAAAGCGACCCCTTAAAGACAAAAGAAGGGGAACGAGGAGGGCGGGATCAGAAGAAACTCTCCCGGGGAAAGGAAGCAAATTCCATCCGGTAACCATCAGATATGACGTCCCGGACACGGGCATCCTGAACTTGCGCCAGTCAAATGTCCCTGAAAAGAGACAGCCAGCCACCCGAGAAGAGGACACGGGTGGGGGCATCCCTTCAGGAGGAGGGAGGCTTACCGGACTTTGCTGCGAAACCACCAGAACGGTTGCCAGGCTTCCAGGAAGGACACGCCTTGAAAGAAGGGACTTTCCGAAAGTGGGAGGGCGCCTGCTTGGGAGGGCGACCCGAAGCAAAGGACCGAAAGGGCCAAAAGGAAGCAGTCTTCCGACGGTGATCAGAGCGGCAAGGTTTGTTCTGCGGTACTTTTACCTCCAGTAGCTTTGGAAAAAATGTCATTTAGGCGTTTCCCAAAGAGCCGAGTACCAGAGAAATGCAATACTCTGTTAGAGATTTCTTTGAAGCAGTATCTGCATCCCACCCCTTCGGCCACATGGAGCGACGAATCGCAACCTGAGTTACCTGAGGCAAAGGCCGTACATCGGGCTGACTCCAAAGCCGCCGAACAGAGAAAGCCCCCGGCCTGAGAGAATTAACGAGCGAGGTCTGCCAAGTCCTCCTGAGGAGTGCCTGAAAGGATGCCCTGCCATAGCTGAGAAGCCCAAACCTAAACTGCCTTGGACACCCAAGCGGAAGCAAAGGACAAACCTGCCGCTTCAAAGGCAAATTTCACCAAGTTCTCGATCTTCATCAAGATCCTTAAAGAATGCTGCGTCTGCCAGAGGCAGGGTAGTAGATTTGGACAGACGAGAAACTGGAGGATCTACTGCAGGTGGCGCTGTGCACTTGGAAACCATATCTGGAGGAAAGGGAAATGAAGCTTGAATCTCCTTGGTTCCCTGGAAACGTTTGTCCGGATGGGACATACTCATCCTAATCCCGCCATACTCACCTAAGATGTCTTCAGCCAGCTATGGTCACCTGCATCATGTCAGGCTGAGAAAACAGGACGAGCAGGGAAGGTAGGGGAACCCAGACCAAAGGTACCACTACAGGCACTAGCAGGAAGGGGTTAACTGTGCATACTAGGGATGCACCGATATATCGGCGGCCGATACATATCGGCCGAAAATAGCTGTTTTGGGGAAATGCCGAAACAACAAAAAATTTGCCGATAATGACCCACCTCCCCTGCCCGCCCACAGCACAAGTTACAAACACTGCCAGTGCCAGAGGCGTAGCGTGGGGGGTCCACGCGCTCTCCGGGATAGGAATACTTTTTATGTGCCCGGGCCGGCTCCCGTGTGTGGCTGCAGGCGGGGGCTGGCCAGAGCATATAAAGACTAATACTGTATACTAAAAACCAGGGGGCCTCCAGCTCTTGTGAAACTACAACTTCCAGCATGCCCAGACCGGCAAAGGCTGTCCGGGCATGCTGGGAGTTGTAGTTTCACAACAGCTGGAGGCCCCCTGGTTTTTAGCATACAGTATTAGTTTTTATATGCTCTGGCCGGCCCCCGCCTGCAGCCACACACGGGAGCCGGCCGGGGCACATAGAAAGAAGTATTTCTAATCCTATCCTGGACATCCCTGTCTCCCGAAAAATCTTTTCGGGACATAAGGATGTCCGCTGGTCACTCACCATTCCCCCCGCCAGTGCGCGTCCTACTTCAGTCCTTCGCTTCTCCGCCTCTATGGTTGTACGCACAGCAGGGGACGTCCCGTGCGTACAACCATAGAGATGCAGGAGGACACGCGCGGGCCGGGGCCTGGTAAGTGACCGGAGCGCGTCATCTTCAGTGTTCCGGTCACCGCTCCTCTGTATATGGCTGGAAGCTGTATGTCTGTGGGGTGGGGGGGAGCTGCCTACAAATGTGGGGGGGAGCTGCCTACAAATGTGGGGGGGAGCTGCCTACAAATGTGGGGGGGAGCTGCCTACAAATGTGGGGGGGAGCTGCCTACAAATGTGGGGGGGAGCTACCTACAAATGTGTGGGGGAGCTGCCTACTATTGTGGGGGAGCTGCCTACTATTGTGGGGGAGCTGCCTACTATTGTGGGGGAGCTGCCTACTATTGTGGGGGAGCTGCCTACTATTGTGGGGGAGCTGCCTACTATTGTGGGGGAGCTGCCTACTATTGTGGGGGAGCTGCCTACTATTGTGGGGGAGCTGCCTACTATTGTGGGGGAATTGCTGACCTAATGTGGGGGAAATGCTGACCTAATGTGGGGGAGCTGCCTACTATTGTGGGGGAACTGCTACTATTGTTGGGGAGCTGCCTATTAATGTGGGGGAACTGCTACTATTGTTGGGGAACTGCCTATTAATGTGGGGGAACTGCTACTATTGTTGGGGAGCTGCCTATTAATGTGGGGGAGCTGCCTCTAGTGCATACTCTATGCCCCCTGGCCCCTTAGCCGCATGAGGGAACAGGTAGCGATATGCTTCTGAACCCCCACCTAAAAAAAGAGAAAATAAAAAGGAGAAGGGATCCTACAAACAGGCCCTTTCTTAAAAATAAAAAAGACGACCAGGTCTGGAGAACTCCAGGCCTGTGTCTGCCTCCTACTGACACTAAGCTAAAAACGGATTAGCTCAGCTGAGTCAGTAGGCGGGGTATATCCTGCCAGGAGGGGCAGACTTTCTTTTTGTATGCCTAGTGTCAGCAAGATATACTCACGGGTCTCTGTGTCCCGCAATGGAGACAACCGAGAAATATTTATATATATATACACACACACACACACACACACACACCATTATATGTAAGCTATGTAACAAAGCGCCTGTGCACCATATGACCTTTCATCCCTGTAAGTCGCCATCTTGCCTCAGGGTAAAATAAGCATAGGTCTACGTACCTTGTATCGTCCTCTATGACCCTGCCAAATTTGGAAACACTATGCTCTGCGGCATCCCAAAACAGCCTAAAAATTTGCGAAAAACAGGATGTTTAAAGCTGAAAGGTATGAAAGACAGTCAGGTGGAATGGGGTGGGGTTTGGGGGGGGGGGGGTAAGGAGCTAAAACTAAATCAATCAGGGGGAATCTACACCTAGAGTAGAAGAAGGGCGAAAAGTCAAGAATAAAAAATAATAAAAAGTCATATCAACGATTTCTCAGTCCATGGTCACCATTCACAGTCACAGTCAAATCCTAATGCAAGAGTTAAAGGGGTACTCCGGTGAAAACCTTTTTTCTTTTAAATCAACTGGAGGCAGAAAGTTAAACATATTTGTAAATTACTTCTATTAAAAAATATTAATCCTTCCAGTACTTATTAGCTGCTGGATGCTACAGAGGAAATTCCTTTCTTTTTGGAACACTGATGACATCACGAGCACAGTGCTCTCTGCTGACATCTCTGTCCATTTTAGCAACCATGCATAGCAGATGTATGCTAAGGGCAGCATGGTGGCTCAGTGGTTAGCACTGCTGCCTTGCAGTGCTGGGGACTTGGGTTCAAATCCCAATAAGGACAACAATAAATAAAGCGTTATTTTTATTATAATAATAATATCAGCAGAGAGAACTGTGCTCGTGATGTCATCAGAGATAAAATAAAAGAATTTCCTCTGTAGTATTCAGCAGCTAATAAGTACAGGAAGGATTAAAATTTTTAATAGAAGTTATTTACAAATATGTTTAACTTTCTGCCACCAGTTGATTTAAAAGAAAAAAGGTTTTCACCGGAGTACCCCTTTAACACCTATGCCCAACTATAAATAGGGAAGCTGGAATCCATCTCAAAAGGAGTCTCCGCTCTCAGACCATCCGTATCGCTGAGAATTCTCAGTAGTGCCGATTGGTTGAGAGCAGTAGGCCCCTCCCACATGTCTTTTTTTAGTTGGATGCAAGGAACAGTATACATCCTCCCAAACTAGTGATAAAGATCTAGTTTAACCCTTCATTGTGCAAAATACTTCTACCCCCTGCATACTGCCATATACAACACTACCAGCCAAAGGCTGTCCAGGCATGCTGGGAGTTTCAGTTTTGCAACAGCTGGAGGCACCCTGGATGGGAAACACTGGCGGACAACAAGACAGACACCCTTTCATTATTTACTATATTGCCCCCTTTCATGTGCGCCACTGAATGGTGGTCACTGGGATTTGTCTTTTAAGGTAATGGGAGACCCTGGAATATCTGACCCCCCCCCCCCCCATAAGAGACACTCCTATAGATCCCATAACATCCATATGGATAGAGGTTGTCCAACCCCTCGAAACAAGAGCCGTCATTGAACATGTGAAATGAGGTCACATGGAACAGGTGGGACAAGACAAGATGGAAGACGAAGACAAGAAACTAAAGGGGCAGATGGGAAGAGGGGGGGGGAAGGGGTAAAAGAAAAGTGAACCACCCAAAAAGGAAGAGGTAGCTCAATTTACCCAAAGTCTGAGTCTGCCCCGTCTGGAGTCAAGTGGTCTGGATCTAAGCCATTGTCTAATATAGGAGGCGATTTTCTGTGTTCCAGTGTTAAACCATTGCTGGATCTGCTCGTGCTCTGTAAGGACGGCCAGGCGTCTTTGTTATTACTGTTGGGTCTAAAAAAAAATAAAAAAATAAAAAAAAAATAGGGAAAAAAAATAAAAGAAATAAAATAGGATACAAAACAGGAAAGAAAAAAAAAAGCGATGAAGAAATTAAACTAGAAAGCGCAAAAATAAAGCAAAAACACAACAGTGAAATTCTATGCGGAAAAGGGGAAACAAGAACAAAAATTGTCGCGTCTCGGAGGTCAAGGACGGGGATTGTGGGGCGACTGTCAGGTACCGAATCTACACATTCACTATGGATACAGCTGGAGTTTTACAAGGTCAGGCGGAAACACTCTGCTGCTCAAATCTTCATAAAACCATTTATTCCCCCTCCACCATAGGCTCACTGCATGCCAAAAAGATTGGCGCGCACCCCTGAAATACTCTGTGCTGCTAATAGACCCCCAGCCTGTCTCACCTGTCCCATTACAGTGTCCCTATAACATGCAGCTCCCCCTGAAATACTCTGTGCTGCTAGTAGACCCCCAGCCTGTCTCACCTGTCCCATTACAGTGTCCCTATAACATGCAGCTCCCCCCTGAAATACTCTGTGCTGCTAGTAGACCCCCAGCCTGTCTCACCTGTCCCATTACAGGGTCCCTATAACATGCAGCTCCCCCTGAAATACTCTGTGCTGCTAGTAGACCCCCAGCCTGTCTCACCTGTCCCATTACAGGGTCCCTATAACATGCAGCTCCCCCTGAAATACTCTGTGCTGCTAGTAGACCCCCAGCCTGTCTCACCTGTCCCATTACAGGGTCCCTATAACATGCAGCTCCCCCTGAAATACTCTGTGCTGCTAGTAGACCCCCAGCCTGTCTCACCTGTCCCATTACAGGGTCCCTATAACATGCAGCTCCCCCTGAAATACTCTGTGCTGCTAGTAGACCCCCAGCCTGTCTCACCTGTCCCATTACAGGGTCCCTATAACATGCAGCCTCCTGTGTTCCTTGTTTGCACCACAATGAAATGAAGATCATGGTGCTATTTATATTAAACCAGTGTTTCCCAACCAGCATGCTGGGAGTTGTAGTTTTGCAACAGACTGAGGCACGCTGGTTGGCAAACACTGATACATATATCTACCTCACTCTCAACCATCTCTCTCTCTTTTCTCTCTCATCTCTATCTATCTATCCATCTATCTATCTCATCTATCCATACACACACGCACACAGGCCAGACAGGTGTCGGATAATCAGAAATTCGGGATTAGTAGACGACTACGCAAATTTACTTGTAAGGCTACAGACAGAATCCGAAAAAAAATGAAATGTCCGCGGCTATGACACAACGCGACTAACAGAAGCCATATAACTCACAATTATGCGCTTTTTAGATATATGGAAAGCAGCTCAACAGGGGCCAAGGGAGCTGAGGGGGGGGGGGGGGGGGGGGGGGGGGGGGGTGTTATGCTTCAGGCTGATGTAGTGGGGAGGTGTGTGGGTCTTCTTGTTTTGGAAACTTCCCAATTTGTTACCATGTCTTGTCCCAAGGTGACCATAAAACTCTGTATAAGATGTTCTATTTAAGATACTAGAAGTTGGAAGAAACTGTACGGTAACAAGTGTTTCCCAACCAGAATGCCTCCTGCTGTTGCAAAACTACAACTCCCAGCATGCCCGGGCAGCCAAAGGCTGTCCGGGCATGCTGGGAGTTGTAGTTTTGCAATAGCTGGAGGCACACTGGTTGTGAAACACTACCTTACAGCCATTTAATGCTAATACAAAAAGCAATACCACATATAGCCTGTAGATGTCAGTGTGGCGTCACTTCTGTATACAAAGCCCTTTATATATTTTCCCCAATACAGTCCTACGAAAACACCGCAACGTTGTGCGTTCCCTCAGTCTCCTGACTGTTTATTTGCATTGAAAATAAAAAGTAGACGAATACACGAGGAGTAAATCTGAATAACAACACTAAACCAATAAAACCCACGATAAACACGGGGGGCCCAGGACAGCCCTTTAAGTCTCATGACCCGGGCGGATTCAGACATGCAGACGGGAAAAGTAGTCGAGCGGCCCCATTACTTACACATCGTACCTCTGCAGGGGCGTTACTTTGTTTTTGTTCTTGTCAACTGTACCCGTAGACAACTGTAAGAAGTTAGGATTTAGTTTGTAGAGTTCCTGAAGCAACTTCTGTTCGTATTCCTGATGTTTACCCGCCTGCGGAGAGAGAGAGAGAAGGGTCAGGGGACGAGAAGAGAGAAGGGTCAGGGGACGAGAAGAGAGAAGGGTCAGGGGACGAGAAGAGAGAAGGGTCAGGGGACGAGAAGAGAGAAGGGTCAGGGGACGAGAAGAGAGAAGGGTCAGGGGACGAGAAGAGAGAAGGGTCAGGGGACGAGAAGAGAGAAGGGTCAGGGGACGAGAAGAGAGAAGGGTCAGGGGACGAGAAGAGAGAAGGGTCAGGGGACGAGAAGAGAGAAGGGTCAGGGGACGAGAAGAGAGAAGGGTCAGGGGACGAGAAGAGAGAAGGGTCAGGGGACGAGAAGAGAGAAGGGTCAGGGGACGAGAAGAGAGAAGGGTCAGGGGACGAGAAGAGAGAAGGGTCAGGGGACGAGAAGAGAGAAGGGTCAGGGGACGAGAAGAGAGAAGGGTCAGGGGACGAGAAGAGAGAAGGGTCAGGGGACGAGAAGAGAGAAGGGTCAGGGGACGAGAAGAGAGAAGGGTCAGGGGACGAGAAGAGAGAAGGG
>NC_079192.1:411696861-411698912 GCF_029499605.1 Hyla sarda
CCTGTACTAGAGGCCAAGGCTCCATCCTGTACTAGAGACCAAGGCTCCATCCTGTACTAGAGACCAAGGCTCCATCCTGTACTAGAGACCAAGGCTCCATCCTGTACTAGAGACCAAGGCTCCATCCTGTACTAGAGACCAAGGCTCCATCCTGTACTAGAGACCAAGGCTCCATCCTGTACTAGAGACCAAGGCTCCATCCTGTACTAGAGACCAAGGCTCCATCCTGTCCTAGAGACCAAGGCTCCATCCTGTACTAGAGACCAAGGCTCCGTCATGTACTAGAGACCAAGGCCCCGTCATGTACTAGAGACCAAGGCCCCATCATGTACTAGAGACCAAGGCCCCATCATGTACTAGAGACCAAGGCCCCATCATGTACTAGAGACCAAGGCCCCATCATGTACTAGAGACCAAGGCCCCATCATGTACTAGAGACCAAGGCTCCATCCTGTACTAGAGACCAAGGCCCCATCATGTACTAGAGACCAAGGCCCCATCATGTACTAGAGACCAAGGCCCCATCATGTACTAGAGACCAAGGCCCCATCATGTACTAGAGACCAAGGCTCCATCCTGTACTAGAGACCAAGGCCCCATCATGTACTAGAGACCAAGGCTCCATCCTGTACTAGAGACCAAGGCTCCATCATGTACTAGAGACCAAGGCTCCATCATGTACTAGAGACCAAGGCTCCCATCATGTACTAGAGACCAAGGCTCCATCCTGTACTAGAGACCAAGGCTCCATCCTGTACTAGAGACCAAGGCTCCATCCTGTACTAGAGACCAAGGCTCCATCCTGTACTAGAGACCAAGGCTCCATCCTGTCCTAGAGACCAAGGCTCCATCCTGTCCTAGAGACCAAGGCTCCATCCTGTCCTAGAGACCAAGGCTCCATCATGTACTAGAGACCAAGGCTCCATCATGTACTAGAGACCAAGGCTCCATCCTGTACTAGAGACCAAGGCTCCATCATGTACTAGAGACCAAGGCTCCATCATGTACTAGAGACCAAGGCTCCATCATGTACTAGAGACCAAGGCTCCCATCATGTCCTAGAGACCAAGGCTCCATCCTGTACTAGAGACCAAGGCCCATCATGTACTAGAGACCAAGGCTCCATCCTGTACTAGAGACCAAGGCTCCATCATGTACTAGAGACCAAGGCTCCATCATGTACTAGAGACCAAGGCTCCATCCTGTACTAGAGACCAAGGCTCCATCATGTACTAGAGACCAAGGCTCCATCCTGTACTAGAGACCAAGGCTCCATCATGTACTAGAGACCAAGGCTCCATCATGTACTAGAGACCAAGGCTCCATCATGTACTAGAGACCAAGGCCCCATCATGTACTAGAGACCAAGGCTCCATCCTGTACTAGAGACCAAGGCCCCATCATGTACTAGAGACCAAGGCTCCATCCTGTACTAGAGACCAAGGCTCCATCCTGTACTAGAGACCAAGGCTCCATCATGTACTAGAGACCAAGGCTCCATCCTGTACTAGAGACCAAGGCTCCATCATGTACTAGAGACCAAGGCTCCATCATGTACTAGAGACCAAGGCTCCATCATGTACATCTAGAGACCAAGGCTCTCATGTACTAGAGACCATCCATCATGTACTAGAGACCAAGGCTCCATCCTGTACTAGAGACCAAGGCTCCATCATGTACTAGAGACCAAGGCTCCATCATGTACTAGAGACCAAGGCTCCATCATGTACTAGAGACCAAGGCCCCATCATGTACTAGAGACCAAGGCTCCATCCTGTACTAGAGACCAAGGCCCCATCATGTACTAGAGACCAAGGCTCCATCCTGTACTAGAGACCAAGGCTCCATCATGTACTAGAGACCAAGGCTCCATCATGTACTAGAGACCAAGGCTCCATCATGTACTAGAGACCAAGGCTCCATCCTGTACTAGAGACCAAGGCTCCATCCTGTACTAGAGACCAAGGCTCCATCCTGTACTAGAGACCAAGGCTCCATCCTGTACTAGAGACCAAGGCTCCATCCTGTCCTAGAGACCAAGGCTCCATCCA
>NC_079192.1:411699112-411775677 GCF_029499605.1 Hyla sarda
GGAAAGAAAGAAAGTGCGGTTATTGGACACGGACCTAAGAAGGCAGCAACATATAACAAGCATGTTATCTATGGCAGTGTATCTGTATACTGCTGCTAACTTTATGGGATCCGGATATATAGTAGGTACGCACCTCCCCTCCAGCTCTATCTGTATACTGCTGCTAACTTTATGGGATCCGGATATATAGTAGGTACGCACCTCCCCTCCAGCTCTACCTGTATACTGCTGCTGCTATCTCTATGGGATCAGTTTATATAGTAGTTATACACCTCCTCTCCAGCTCTATCTGTATACTGCTGCTATCTCTATAGGATCAGGATATATAGTAATTATACACCTCCCCTTCCAGCTCTATCTATATACTGCTGCTATCGTTATGGGATCCGGATATATAGTAGGTACGCACCTCCCCACCAGCTCTACCTGTATACTGCTGCTGCTATATCTATGGGATCAGTATATACCGTATTTATCGGCGTATAACGCGCACTTTTTAGGCAAAAATTTTTAGCCTAAAGTCTGTGTGCGTGTTATACGCCGATACACCCCCAGGAAAGGCAGGGGGAGAGAGGCCGTCGCTGCCCGCTTCTCTCCCCCTGCCTTTCCTGGGGTCTAGAGCGCTGCTGTCGGCCCTTCTCTCCCCCTGGCTCCCCCTGCGCTGCTCCAGGCCTCCGTCGTGCGTCCCCAGCGTCGTTGCTATGCGCTGAACGGCGCGCCGTGCACGACGCAGGGGACGCACGACGGAGGCCTGGAGCAGCACGGACCCGACTCAGGTAATTATGCCACCGGGGATGGGGGGGAGGCAACGGGGCAGCGGCGCCGGCAATGGGTGCCGCTGCCCCTTCTCTCCCCCTGGCTGTCGGCGCCGCTTCTCTCCCCCTGGCTATCGGCGCCGGCACCGATAGTCAGGGGGACAGAACGGGCAGCAGCGCCAATAGCCAGGGGGAGAGAAGGGCTGACAGCAGCGCTCTAGACCCCAGGAAAGGCAGGGGGAGAGAAGCGGGCAGCGACGGCCTCTCTCCCCCTGCCTTTCCTGGGGGTGTATCGGGGTATACACGCGCACACACGCACCCTCATTTTTTCATGGATATTTGGGTAAAAAACTTTTTTTACCCAAATATCCTTGGTAAAATGAGGGTGCGTGTTATAGGCCGGTGCGTGGTATACCCCGATAAATACGGTATAATATATATATATATATATATATATATATATATATATATATATATTAGTTATACACCTCCTTTCCAGCTCTATCTGTATACTGCTGCTATCTCTATGGGATCCAGATATATGGTAATTATACACCTCTATCTATATACTGCTGCTATCTTTATGGGATCTGGATATATAGTAGTTATACACCTCCCCTCCAGCTCTATCTGTATACTGCTGCTATCTTTATGGGATCTGGATATATAGTAGTTATACACCTCCCCTCCAGCTCTATCTGTATACTGCTGCAGCAATCAATATGGGGTCAGGATATATATATTAGTCCTACACCTCCCCTAAGGCTGTGTTCAGTGTCTTTTTGCTGCATTTCTTCAGTTTATGCTGCCTTTTACGGCTATCATTGTGCAATAAGACCCCACGGTGGTGATCCCAGGGATGTCTATTTGCTACATGCTGGCTTAATAGCGGCCTATTTCATAGTAATGCATCATAAAGCATGTGGTCTGCAACTGCTGCAGGAACTACAACTCTCAGCATGCCCTGAATGTTAAGTGGCTTTCCATGCATACCATGGTTTGTAGTTTCACAACAGCTGGAGAGCCACGGGTTGCAGACCACAGCTGCAGAGACATTTACATCCATAGGGAGAACTAATAACGGCCTCCGGCCCTTTAAACGGCGATAGGTTTTTCGCTGTTTATTAATACGATTTAAAAGAGACGGAACAAATAGAACAAAATGCAAAACAATTCCTGCATGAAAGGAAAGAACAAAAGACGAAAGTCCGTTCTCTCCTCGGAAACAAAACCGCACTTTGTGGGATGGCTGAAATAATGGAAGGTAACAGAAGTTGGAGCGTTGTATCAGTAGGGGGCGCAATCCTCACAATGTAGTGTTTACCTCCGCACACTGGTCGGGCCCGTACAACCCAAATTCTCATACGTGTTCCCCCAGGTAATGGTATTCAGTGCACAAATCATTACCACACATGGGGAAGGTTTCTGAATGCCGCAGGGGCACATGTCGATAAAAAGTATAGCCGGAATTTGTTACTTAACCCTGTGAGGACACGAAAAAACGAAGAATCCCTGAACGATCCTCTGAATCCTAAATTGCTCTGCCCAATCATACAGGCCAGAGCACAGTTCTCTCTGTCCCCTCCCTGCACTCATTTCTATGATCATAGAGCAGTGTTTCCCAACCAGGATGCCTCCAGCTGCTGCAAAACTACAACTCCCAGCATGCCCGGTCAGCCAACGGCTTTCCGGGCATGCTGGGAGTTGTAGTTTTGCAACAGCTGAAGACACCCTGGTTGGGAAACCCTGCCAGAGAGAACTGTGTGCCAGCTGCACAGTTCTCTCTATCCTCTCTCTACACTCCTCTCTATGATCATAGAGAGAACTGTGCGATCATACAATTACAGCTGCACAGTCCTCTCTATTCCCTCCCTGCACGCATTTCTATGATCATATAGAGAACTGTGTTGTTGTACAGTTGCAGATGCACAGTCCTCTGTAGCCTCTCCCTGCACTCATTTCAATAATTACAGAGAGAACTGTGTGGTCATACAGTTACAGTTGCACAGTCTTCTCTATCCCCTCTCTGCACTCATTTTAATGATCAGAGAGAGAACTGTGTGGTTGTACAGTAACAGTTGCACAGCCCCCTCTATCTCCTCCCTGCACTTATTTATAAACATCATAGAACTGTGTGGTTGTACAGTTATAGCTGCACAGTCCTCTCTATCCCCTCCCTGCATTCATCTCTATGATCATAAAGAGAACTGTGTGGTTGTACAGTTACAGCTGCACAGTCCTTTCTACCCCCTCCCTGCACTCATTTCCACAATCTTAGAACTCTGTGGTTGTACAGTCCTCTCTACCCACTCCCTGATCTCATTTTATGATCATAAAAGAGAACTGTGAGGTAATGAAGTTACAGCTGCACAGTCCTCTCTATCCCCTCCCTGCACTCATTTCTATGATAACAGAGAGAACTGTGTGGCCATACAGACACAGATGCACAGTTCTCTGTCCAGTCTGTGCACTTATCTCTATGAGCAATCAAGAGATTTGTGTGGTTATACAATTACACAGTCCTCTCTACACCCTCCCTGCATTCATCTCTATGATCAGACAAAAAAATAAAAAAAAACAGCCCCTTCATTCGAAGAACCATTTGCGGTCTCACAGGCTGCTCCCTCCCTCACCAATCATAATATCATTGGTTATGTCCCTTTAAAAACATATTTATATACGGGGAATGTGACCACTAATTAATTTTCGTGAAGATTTACGTTAAACCTTTACAGTCTAAGGCAGCGTCTCCCAACCAGTGGGTCTCCAGCTGTTGCAAAACTACAACTCCCAGCATGCCCGGACAGCCAACGGCTGTCCGGGCATGCTGGGAGTTGTAGTTTTGCAACAGCTGGAGGCACCAAGGTTGTAAAACACTGGTCTAAGGCTATATTATGTCCGTAAGGATCAGAATTATTCCTAGTATTAATACTAAATGCCTGATGTTACCTTTAGCGTTCTGCCATCTACTACCACATTGTTGACACATTGTATAGCTCGAAGTGCATCTTCTGACCGTATGTATGTGACGTATGCACTGGCACTTGGACCCTGGAAGAAACACGAAAATGTTTAACAAAAAAATAAAATAACTTTTACAACTTTGATGAACCAAAAATACAGTTACAGCTGCACAGTCCTCTCTATCCCCTTCCTGCACTCATCTCTATGATCCTAGAGAGAACTGTGTGGTTGTACAGTTACAGCTGCACAGTCCTCTCTATCCCCTCCCTGCACTCATCTCTATGATCCTAGAGAGAACTGTGTGGTTGTACAGTTACAGCTGCACAGTCCTCTCTATCCCCTCCCTGCACTCATCTCTATGATCCTAGAGAGAACTGTGTGGTTGTACAGTTACAGCTGCACAGTCCTCTCTATCCCCTCCCTGCACTGATCTCTATGATCCTAGAGAGAACTGTGTGGTTGTACAGTTACAGCTGCACAGTCCTCTCTATCCCCTCCCTGCACTCATCTCTATGATCCTAGAGTGAACTGTGTGGTTGTACAGTTACAGCTGCACAGTCCTCTCTATCCCCTCCCTGCACTCATCTCTATGATCCTAGAGAGAACTGTGTGGTTGTACAGTTACAGCTGCACAGTCCTCTCTATCCCCTCCCTGCACTCATCTCTATGATCCTAGAGAGAACTGTGTGGTTGTACAGTTACAGCTGCACAGTCCTCACTATCCCCTCCCTGCACTCATCTCTATGATCCTAGAGAGAACTGTGTGGTTGTACAGTTACAGCTGCACAGTCCTCTCTATCCCCTCCCTGCACTCATCTCTATGATCCTAGAGAGAACTGTGTGGTTGTACAGTTACAGCTGCACAGTCCTCTCTATCCCCTCCCTGCACTCATCTCTATGATCCTAGAGAGAACTGTGTGGTTGTACAGTTACAGCTGCACAGTCCTCACTATCCCCTCCCTGCACTCATCTCTATGATCCTAGAGAGAACTGTGTGGTTGTACAGTTACAGCTGCACAGTCCTCTCTATCCCCTCCCTGCACTCATCTCTATGATCCTAGAATGAACTGTGTGGTTGTACAGTTACAGCTGCACAGTCCTCTCTATCCCCTCCCTGCACTCATCTCTATGATCCTAGAGAGAACTGTGTGGTTGTACAGTTACAGCTGCACAGTCCTCTCTATCCCCTCCCTGCACTCATCTCTATGATCCTAGAGAGAACTGTGTGGTTGTACAGTTACAGCTGCACAGTCCTCTCTATCCCCTCCCTGCACTCATCTATATGATCCTAGAGTGAACTGTGTGGTTGTACAGTTACAGCTGCACAGTCCTCTCTATCCCCTCCCTGCACTCATCTCTATGATCCTAGAGAGAACTGTGTGGTTGTACAGTTACAGCTGCACAGTCCTCTCTATCCCCTCCCTGCACTCATCTCTATGATCCTAGAGAGAACTGTGTGGTTGTACAGTTACAGCTGCACAGTCCTCTCTATCCCCTCCCTGCACTCATCTCTATGATCCTAGAGTGAACTGTGTGGTTGTACAGTTACAGCTGCACAGTCCTCTCTATCCCCTCCCTGCACTCATCTCTATGATCCTAGAGAGAACTGTGTGGTTGTACAGTTACAGCTGCACAGTCCTCTCTATCCCCTCCCTGCACTCATCTCTATGATCCTAGAGAGAACTGTGTGGTTGCACAGTTACAGCTGCACAGTACTCTCTATCCCCTCCCTGCACTCATCTCTATGATCCTAGAGTGAACTGTGTGGTTGTACAGTTACAGCTGCACAGTCCTCTCTATCCCCTCCCTGCACTCATTGCCATAATCATAGAGAACTGTGTGGTTGTACAGTCCTCTCTATCCACTCCTTGATCTCATTTAAGGAAGAAAACAAAAAAAAATATTATATATATATTTTTTTTTTTTTTTTTTAACTTTCCGGGCACTTGTGCAGACAATGACATCTCTACATACACTGTCGTTCCAGGAAAGAATGAAACCTTTCTGTGGCTCCTAAATCTTTAGGGCCAGCTCACACTATGGAAATTCAGCGGCACTCTATCGGACGTCTCAGAGTACAGTGTAGCCGCGGACTTAGAGTAGTGCAGTGAAACATAACTTATCCCCTGTCCGAGGGGATGGGACCCCTGCAGTGCAAAAACAGTGTTAGGAACATTTTCGTTCCGAACGCTGGCCAGTAGAGTACCCCTTTAACCTTCTCCACTGCCCTACACCAAGGACCTTCATATTATCCTTCACTAACACTAGGTTTATGGACATGAATCCCTTCCCAACTCTAGGCCACCTGAGATCCTGGCATTAAATAGTCATTTAAAAAATAAATTTAAAAAAAACTTGACAAGTTTAGAGTCATGTCAAAAAATTTGAATGTTCAGACCCCAATCGATCACTAAAATGATCCGAGAGAAAAGCGCGCCAAGGGACACAAATTATCAGTGTCTATGGGACTGTCTCCGGTCCGCCACGTGCTTCTCTCTCAGCTTAATTTAGTGATCGGTTGGAGTCAGAACATTAAAGAATACCTCTCCTGATCTTGTTACATTGTATAATCCTCCCAGGTCACTGCCCCCATCATGATAAACCCCCCCCCCCCCGGGCTTTATTTTTACTATTTTTTCGTTTTCTCCCTTGATATTGCTCTGTATTTTCTGCTCAGTCTCAGTCAGATTCACAGACTGGAAAGGGGTGTTCCCCAGCAGGCGTGACATCATCTGAAGCCATACAGGGGAGAACTTCCTCCCTCACTCTGCTACACACAGCCCAGAGCAGCTCAGTGTGAGATGAGCTATGATTGGCTAAGGATGCACACACACCCCTCTTCTCTGCATTTTTCTGATTTTGGACTCCTGCCAGGCCAGCAGGAGTCTAAAGTCTGTGCAAGAGATTGGGGGGGGGGGGGGGGGGGGGGGGGGAATGTGCTCTGGACAAGTAGGGAGACACCTAGTAGCAGCTTTTTTTTTTATATACACAAAACTTCATTTAAAAAAAAAAAAAAAAAAAACTAAGTTAGATTTTTTTAAATTTACCATAAGGAGTGCAATAGCAAAAATGTGTTTTAATGACAGTGCCCCTTTAATGCCCTGACTGATCAGAAGTTTTGATTTGACTTGAGACCTGTTAGGTTTTTTTATTTTTTTAAAGAGACAGGTACACTATAATGGTAGGGTCACATGTGCAGTATTTTGCTGCACATTTTCTACAGCTAAAATTTGCTACCCATTGACTTCAATTAGTAAGAAAAATACTCAGCAATACATATGCAGCAGAATACACAAGTGTGACCCTACCCTAAAGGGAGTCATCACTTACGTTGTCTTTTGGCCATGACTGACCGATCTCTCCTATACCCAAACAGTGAGAGATCCATCGACTAAGGCTGGTGGTGCAGGGAGAAGCTGCCAGAAACCACCCAAATGACCCATGGTTCAGGCAACATGAAAGGTGCTGACTGGTTCCCTCTCCGTCCTCAGGTTGGGTGCAGTATTACAACTTGGCTCCATTCACTTCAATGGAACTGAACTGCAATATCACAAGCAATCCGGGAGGCACAGTTTTTTTGAAAGAAATCAGCTCTGTATTTCTAATCCTGTATAACCTATTAAAACGTTAAGCAGAAAGAAAAAAAAAAAAAACTTGTATATATATATATATATATATATATATATATATATATACACACATATATATACATACATACATATATATATATACAGTGATCCCTCAACTTACAATGGCCTGAACATAAGAGTTTCAACATACAATGGTCTAGAAGATACCATTGTAACTTGAAACCAGACTCAACATACAATGTACACACAGTCCTGATCTGTGAAACGTGTCATTGGCCGGCAGATCTGACCAATCAGAATGGGCAATTTACTGGTAAAACCCCTGTATTACTGAAGCGTATGCACTGACTGATGTCTGGTAGCGCCCCCTACAGTACAGGGAGATATTACATGTTCTGTACTCTTTACCTGTATTACTGAAGTGTATACACTGACTGGTGTCTGGTAGCGCCCCCTACAGTACAGGGAGGTATTACATGTTCTGTACTCTTTACCTGTATTACTGAAGTGTATACACTGACTGGTGTCTGGTAGCGCCCCCTACAGTACAGGGAGGTATTACATGTTCTGTACTCTTTACCTGTACCAGGGTTACCTGCTACTTTGGACACCAGGTGAGGGCGGCTCCATGTTACTTTTTTTTTTTAGGACATTGTGTACTGTTCAGGACCCTGAAGAAGCTCCTGTCCTCTACATAGACCAGTGTTTCCCAAGCAGGGTGCCCCCAGCTGTTGCAAAACTACAACTCCCAGCATGCCCGGTCAGCCTTTGGCTGTCCGGGCATGCTGGGAGTTGTAGTTTTGCAACAGCTGGAGGCTCCCTGCTTGGGAAACACTGACATAGACAGTGATTACAGCTCCCAGCAGATCTTTCTTACTTTGATATGTAAGGATTTGCTTCATCTATATTAGTTATCTACTTATTTTTCCTCACTTTTTCCTATTTTTGGATGACATTTTGGTGCCTTCAGAACAGATTATCAGGTTTCCATAGAGTTGTGGTTTCAACATACAATGGTCGTCCCAGAACCAATTAATATTTTAAAAGGGGTACTCCGGTGAAAACCTTTTTTCTTTTAAATCAACTGGTGGCAGAAAGTTAAACATATTTGTAAATGACTTCTATTAAAAAATCTTAATCCTTCCAGTACTTATTAGCTGCTGAATGCTACAGAGGAAATTCCTTTCTTTTTGGAACACTGATGACATCACGAACACAGTGCTCTCTGCTGACATCTCTGTCCATTTTAGCAACCGTGCATAGCAGATGTATGCTAAGGGCAGCATGGTGGCTCAGTGGTTAGCACTGCTGCCTTGCCGTGCTGGGGACTTGGTTTAAAATCCCACTAAGGACAAGAATAAATAAATAAAGACTTATTATTATAATAATATCAGCAGAGAGCACTGTGCTCATGATGTCATCAGAGAGCACTCCAAAAAGAAAAGAATTTCCTCTGTAGTATTCAGCAGCTAATAAGTACAGGAAGGATTAAGATTTTTTAATAGAAGTAATTTACAAATCTGTTTAACTTTCCGGAGCCAGTTGATTTAAAAGAAAAAAGGTTTTCACCGGAGTACCCCTTTAAAGGGGTACTCCGGTGAAAACCTTTTTTCTTTTAAATCAACTAGTGGCAGAAAGTTAGACATATTTGTTAACTACTTCTATTAAAAAATCTTAATCCTTCCTGTACTTATTAGCTGCTGAATACATCAGAGGAAATTCTTTTCTTTTTGGAATGCTCTCTGATGACATCACGAGCACAGTGCTCTCTGCTGATATTATTATAATAATAATAAGTCTTTATTTATTGTTGTCCTTAGTGGGATTTGAACCCAAGTCCCCAGCACGGCAAGGCAGCAGTGCTAACCACTGAGCCACCATGCTGCCCTTAGCATACATCTGCTATGCGTGGTTGCTAAAATGGACAGAGAGGTCAGCAGAGAGCACTGTGCTCGTGATGTCAGCAGTGTTCCAAAAAGAAAAGAATTTCCTCTGTAGCATTCAGCAGCTAATAAGTACTGGAAGGATTAAGATTTTTTAATAGAAGTAATTTACAAATATGTTTAACTTTCTGCCACCAGTTGATTTAAAAGAAAAAAGGTTTTCACCGGAGTACCCCTTTAACTTGAGGGACTAAAATATATATCTATCTATCCATCTATCTATCAGAATAAAAAGTATCAGTACGGACCTGTGAGCCTGCATAGGATGTGCTGTTGTTGATGACGACTTTATGTATTTTACCAAACTTCCCAAAGTATTCTGGCCTTTTTAAAACCTGTGAATGGAGAGAAATCGTGTCAGTTTCCTCTGAGATGCAATACAAAATCTTAGGAAAAAGCAAACAATACATTATAGTTCCCCCCGTAAAAATCTTCGCTACAGAACGCACATATCTACAGTCATGGCCGTAAATGTTGGCCCCCCTGAAATGTTTCAAAATAATGAAGTATTCCTCACAGAAAAGGATTGCAGTAACACATGTTTTGCTATACACATGTTTATTCCCTTTGTGTGTATTGGAACTAAACCAAAAAAGGGAGGAAAAAAAAGCAAATTGGACATAATGTCACCAAACTCCAAAAATGGTCTGGACAAAATTATTGGCACCCTTTCAAAATTGTGGATGAATAAGATTGTTTCCAGCATGTGATGTTCCTTTATACTCACCTGAGGCAAGTAACAGGTGTGGGCAATATAAAAATCACACCTGAAAGCAGATAAAAAGGAGAGAAGTTCACTTAGTCTTTGCATTGTGTGTCTGTGTGTGCCACACTAAGCATGGACAACAGAAAGAGGAGAAGAGAACTGTCTGAGGACTTGAGAACAGAAATTGTGGAAAAATATCAACAATCTCAAGGTTACAAGTCCATCTCCAGAGATCTAGATTTGCCTTTGTCCACAGTGCGCAACATTATCAAGAAGTTTACAACCCATGGCTCTGTAGCTAATCTCCCTGGGCGGGGACGGAAGAGAAAAACTGATGAAAGGTGTCAATGCAGGATAGTCCGGATGGTGGATAAGCAGCCCCAAACAAGTTCCAAAGATATTCAAGCTGTCCTGCAGGCTCAGGGAGCATCAGTGTCAGCGCGAACTATCCGTCGACATTTAAATTAAAGAAACGCTATGGCAGGAGACCCAGGAGGACCCCACTATGGAGGAGACCCAGGAGGACCCCACTATGGAGGAGACCCAGGAGGACCCCACTATGGAGGAGACCCAGGTAGGACCCCACTATGGAGGAGACCCAGGTAGGACCCCACTATGGAGGAGACCCAGGAGGACCCCACTATGGAGGAGACCCAGGAGGACCCCACTATGGAGGAGACCCAGGAGGACCCCACTATGGAGGAGACCCAGGTAGGACCCCACTATGGAGGAGACCCAGGTAGGACCCCACTATGGAGGAGACCCAGGAGGACCCCACTATGGAGGAGACCCAGGTAGGACCCCACTATGGAGGAGACCCAGGTAGGACCCCACTATGGAGGAGACCCAGGAGGACCCCACTATGGAGGAGACCCAGGAGGACCCCACTGCTGACAGACATAAAAAAGTAAGACTACATTTTGCCAAAATGAACTTGAGTAACCAAAATCCTTCTGGGAAAACGTCTTGTGGGCAGATGAGACCAAGATAGAGCTTTTTGGTAAAGCAAATCATTCTACTGTTTACCGAAAATGGAATGAGGCCTACAAAGAAAAGAGCACAGAACCTACAGTGACATATGGGGGAGATCAGTGATATTTTGGGTTGTTTTGCTGCCTCTGGCACTGGGGGCCTTGAATGTGTACAAGACATCATGAAATCTGAGGATTACCAACGGATTTTGGGTCGCACTGTACAGCCCAGTGTCAGAAAGCTGGGTTTGTGTCTGAGATCTTGGGTCTTCCAGCAGGATAATGACCCCAAACATACGTCAAAAAGCCCCCAGAAATGGATGGCAACAAAGCGCTGGAGAATTCTGAAGTGTCAGCAATGAGTCCAGATCTAAATCCCATTGATCACCTGTGGAGAGATCTTATAATTACTGTTGGGAAAAGGCGCCGTCCAATAAGAGACCTGGAGCAGTTTGTAAAGGAAGAGTCCAACATTCCGACTGAGAGGTGTAAAAAGCTTATTGATGGTTATAGGAAGACACTGATTTCAGTTATTTTTTCCAAAGGGTGTGCAACCAAATATTAAGTTACGGGTGCCAATAATTTTGTCCAGACCATTTTTGGAGTTTGCTGACATAATGTCAAATTTGCTTTTTTTTCCTCCCTTCTTGGTTTAGTTCCAATACACACAAAGGGAATAAACATGTGTATAGCAAAACGTGTGTTACTGCAATCCTTTCCTGTGAGAAATACGTCATTTTCTACAAAAATTTCAGGGGTGCCAACATTTACGCCCATGACTATGCAATAAAGCTTAAAATTGCTGCTGACAGAACTTATACTTATAACTCATGTGAACACCCAGCTCCATGCCTGGGAGGCTTTATTGGATTGATTGTGTTGTAAAATACAGA
Organism: Hyla sarda; assembly: GCF_029499605.1. Lineage (NCBI taxonomy): Eukaryota > Metazoa > Chordata > Amphibia > Anura > Hylidae > Hyla > Hyla sarda. The sequence goes on from NC_079192.1 coordinate 411,710,935, forward strand.
CGACACAGGCAGAATCGAAAATACAAGTACATGGCTCGTTTTCTTATCTTACACAGGAACATAAATTTACGTAAAAGTTGATCATTTAGGAGAAATTTTTTTTTTTTAAGGCAAAAAATAAAAATATATACATATAAATATATATTTTTTAAAGGCAAAAAAAAATATTTCTCCTAAATGATCAACTTTTACATATACATTATATATATATATATATATATATATATATATATATATATATATATATATATATATAGAAAAAGATATAGCGAAAAGTAGCACTCCTTGTGAAAAATGTCTCAGGTGCAAGCAACCAAATGGACCCTGGTCCCTGGTCCCCAATGTAGAAGGCAAAAAGCGGCTGCAGCACACAAAATAGGTGAAAAAATAATGGTGGCTTTAATCCATTATAAATACAGATGCAACGTTTCAGCTGCCAGTGCAGCCTTTATCAAGCATATTTGATAGTATGCTTGATAAAGGCTGCACTGGCAGCTGAAACGTTGCATCTGTATTTATAATGGATTAAAGCCACCATTATTTTTTCACCTATTTTGTGTGCTGCAGCCGCTTTTTCCCATATATATATATATATATATATATATATATATACATATATATATATATATATATATATATATATATATATATATACACACACACACACACACACACACACACACACACACACACACACACACACACACCGTATATACTCGAGTATAAGCCGAGTTTTTCAGCACAATTTTTTTGTGCTGAAAACGCCCCCTTCGGCTTATACTCAAGTGAACTCTCCGTCTGTCCATTCCTTCTCAGTGGTCTTCAACCTGCGGACCTCCAGATGTTTCAAAACTACAACTCCCAGCATGCCCGGACAGCCATCGGCTGTCCGGGCATGCTGGGAGTTGTAGTTTTGAAACCTCTGGTGGTCCGCAGGTTGAAGACCACTGCAGCTTTCGTCATCATCCAGACCCCCCCCCCCCCTTTAGTTTTCTACTCACCTCCCCTCGGTGGGAAGGAAGGGTGAGCTGGTCCGGGCCATCTATGCTGCAGGGACCGTCCGGTGGGGAGGCATAGTCATTCCAGCCTGTCCATTTTAACCGTTGGGGCCCTCTTTTCCGCGCTCCGGGGCCTGCCCCGGACTAGTGACGTTGCCTTGACGTCGCAGCCTGCGCATGAACGTCCCTGTGCCTCGTCGTCAAGGCAACGCCACTAGTCCGGGGCAGGCCCGGAGCGCGGAGAAGAGGGGCCCCACGGTGAAAATGGACAGCCCGGTCTGGATGATGACGAAGGCCGCAGTGGTCTTCAACCTGCGGACCTCCAGAGGTTTCAAAACTACAACTCCCAGCATGCTGGTTCAAGACCACTGATGAAGGGATAGACAGGCGGTGATTATGAAGGGGGGGGGGGGGGGGAGATGATGACGGGGGTCTGGATGATGACGGGGGTCTGGATGATGTATTTCCCACCCAAGGCTTATAGTCGAGTCATTAACTTTTCCTGGGTTTTTGGGGTGAAATTAGGGGCCTCGGCTTATATTCGGGTCGGCTTATACTCGAGTATATACAAATAATGTAAGAGTTGATCATTATATATAAATAAAATGATCAGACAAAAGTTGTGTCTGTTCTAAATTGTCAGGTCGTTGCTTTTAGATGCTGACATTTTTTTCTCTGCATCACATGCACCGTGAAAGCCTTTCCAGTCAATGGGACAGCAGGTTTTGTGCCGCAAAGACGCCGATTTGGATGCCAAACAGGTGCGGAAGTCCAAAATCAGCGCCTATTTTTATTGTGTGAACGTGGCCAAACCGTAAAAAAAAAACAAGGTTCACGTGTTAACTTACACAGTGATAAACAAACTACAATTTTCAGCGTGGCCCTGGGGAAACAGGAGGCATCAACGTAGTTTACCTGCGGTCGTTGCAGTGTATGATGGGAAACCCCTGGCAGGTTTTACTATTGATCACTGTGCAGTGTGAGTAACAGGTATCAATACTGTATGACAAATCTCCTAAAATGTGTGGATCAGTACGTGCCAAAGGGGGGGGGGGGGGGGGGGGAATGCATAAAACGTTACATTTGTAAATCTCTGGAGCTCCCCCCCCTCCATAAGGACAGCCCGCAACATTGCCGTCATTTTCCGAAACAATCCTTTCGGCGCTTACCTCGGGGTCTGCGAGGCGTTGCGAAAGGCCCACTACAAAGACTAAGTTTTTCTGCACTACGCGTACACTGGCCAAGTGTTTGCGGTTTTCTGATATTTTCTGTTTGCGTTCGTTCTGTTTTTGCTTCTTTTCATTCTTTATCCTCTGCAGTTCTTCCTGGGAGAGGGGTTTGTAGACCGCGGGGTCTTCTGGATATGGCTGAGGAAGAAATAAAACAAAAAAAACTTTATAGATATCTTAGACGCTTTAATACTCGAAAGCCCGGAATTCTCAGTTCTCATTCTCCTAAATTAGGATTCTCCTCTGATCATCAATATAGTTAGAGAGGAGCGAACTTACAGTAAATTCAATTCGTCACAAATCACCTAGCTTTCCCAGAGTCCTGCATAAATACTTAACTATGGAGATTTCAGTTGTGTCTTGCAACCCAGCTTTCCCAGGGTCCGGAATCACAACACAACTAAGATGTAGCATTGAGGGTGACTAGCCCTTTTGCTTGTCACCCAGCTTTCCCTATGTACTGCATCAATACACACAAACTCAGATTTGCCTTTCTGGAAAAGGTAGGTGATAGCACTAATAGAAACCATTTTGCTTGTCACTAGAGATGAGCGAACTTACAGTAAATTTGATTCGTCACAAACTTCTCGGCTCGGCAGTTGATGACTTTTCCTGCATAAATTAGTTCAGCTTTCAGGTGCTCCGGTGGGCTGGAAAAGGTGGATACAGTCATAGGAGACTCTTTCCTAGGAATGTATCCACCTTTTCCAGCCCACCGGAGCACAAGAAAGCTGAACTAATTTATGCAGGATAAGTCATCAACTGCCGAGCCGAGAAGTTCGTGACGAATCGAATTTACTGTAAGTTCGCTCATCTCTAAATATAGACAATGGTTACGGAAAAATAATAATAATAATAATAATAATAATAATGATACTAAATAATAATAATTAAAAAAAAAATTGTGTAATTCTTTATGTTTCCTGTGGAGGCACTGCAGGGGAACTGAACGCTACAAGGTTTTCTGCTGCAGGGTGCATGTAGCCAATTCTGTCAATCAGCTTGTAGAGGGGAGCATTGTAACAAAAAGGGGTCGTACCAAAGTGTAAAGTGCTTTAAAGGGGTACTCTGGTAGAAAAACAGATTTGTAAAATTAAAAAGGATATGGATACCGCTCTGTGCAGCGGACTGCCGGCACCGCCTCCGGCAACTCCTTATGCAAGAAAAGAACTCCGTCCGGCACCAAAGTATGGGGTAAAAGGCTTGTCTTTATTTATTCCACAGCAGGATACATACAGATCAAGATGTCTGACGCATTTCGCATCAAGATGTCTGACGCGTTTCGCCCTTTACAGGGCTTAATCGTAGACTGAGTCTACGATTAAGCCCTGTAAAGGGCGAAACGCGTCTGACATCTTGATCTGTATGTATCCTGCTGTGGAATAAATAAAGACAAGTCTTTTACCCCATACTTTGGTGCCGGACGGAGGAGTTCTTTACTAGGTTTGTAGATTACTTCTATTAAAAAAATCTTTATCCTTCCAGTACTTTTTAGCAGCTGTATGCTACAGAGGAAATTATTTTCTTTTTTAATTTCTTTTTTGTCTTGTCCACAGTGCTCTCTGCTGACGCCTGATGCCCCTATCAGGAACTGTCCAGAGCAGGAGGAAATCCCCATAGCAAACCTATGCTGCTCTGGACAGTTCCTGATACGGACAAAGGTGTCAGTAGAGAGCACTGTGGACAACACAAAAAAGAAATACAAAAAAAGAAAATAATTTCCTCTGTAGAATACAGCTGCTAATAAGTACTGGAAGGATACATTTTTTTTTTTTTATTTTTTTTTTTTTTTCAAATAGAAGTAACTTACAAATCTGTTTAACTTTCTGGCTAAAAAAATAAAAATAAAAAAAATTATTTCCACCGGAGTACCCCTTTAAAGGAGAACTACAGCCAAATTAACTTATCCCCTTTCCAAATGATAAAATAATTTTGGCTGGAGTTCTCCTTTAAATGGGCACTGTCACTTTAAAAAAAAAAAAAAAAAAGAAAGAAAAGAGAGCAGTGTTTCCCAACCACTGTGCCTGTAGCTGTTGCAAAACCACAACTCCCAGCATGCCCGGACAGCCGATGGCTGTCCGGGCATGCTGGGAGTTGTAGTTTTGAAATAGCTGAAGGAACACGGATTGGAAAAACACTGTCGTAGAGACCTGTCAAAAGTTTTGATCGGTCAGGGTCTAAGTGTCCAGACCACAACCAATCGCTAGAACGAGTGAATTTTTTTCCCCCCCGTGCATGTAGTTAAAGGGGTACTCCCGCCCCTAGACCTCTTATCCCCTATCCAAAAGATAGGGGATAAGATGTCAGATCGCCGCGGTACCGCTGCTGGGGAGCCCTGGGATCTTCGCTGCAGCACCGCGCTATCATTACTGCACAGAGCGAGTTCGCTCTGTGCGTAATGACGGGCGATACAGGGGACGGAGCATCGGTACGTCACGGCTCCGCCCCTCGTGACATCACGGCTCCGCCCCTCGTGATGTCACGTCCCGCCCCTTTCAATACAAGTCTATGGGAGGGGGCGCGCCGGTAGTCACGCCTCCTCCCATAGACTTGCATTAAGGGGACGGGCCGTGATGTCACGAGGGGCGGAGCCATGAAGTCACGCTGCTCCGTCCCCCGTATCGCCCGTCATTACGCACAGAGCGAACTCGCTCTGTGCTGTAATGAGAGCGCGGTGCCGCAGCGGCGATCCCCGGGGCTCCCCAGCAGCGGCACCGCGGCGATCTGACATCTTATCCCCTATCCTTTGGATAGGGGATAAAATGTCTAGGGGCGGAGTACCCCTTTAATAACGCACAACTATAAATAATATAGAAGTGAATATATGAGGAGCAGATATCTATGTATGGACAGTGCTGTAATGCCTTTGTTCTAATATCAACACTAAGTAAATGCCAAAAACGTATGAACATTTCATTCACACTACGCGGATTTTACGCAGCGTTTGGAACCAAGTGTTACGAACGCTGGAGCTCCTGACGTCATACCCCGCCCCCTACCATAGACTTGCATTGAGGGGTGGGGCGTGAAGTCATGAGGGGGCGGGGCAATGACGTAACGAGCTCCCGGCGCCGGCATTCGGAACAGTTTGTTCCAAACGCTGAGCAGTGAAGTACCCCTTTAATGAGCACTGTCAATACAAGACAGCAAACGAGGCATAATGGAGTTGGGGAAACCCTGCAGTAGACCCAAAAAAATAAAAAATAAATAAAAAAAAAAAGCCTCACCTTTCTGCATGCGGGACAGAGCCCGTTCTCGTCTGTGCGTATACGGTGCCAACAGAAGCGGCAAATTTGATATCCACATGTGCAAGGGAAGAAATTGATGTCATCAATTTCCAAAGGTTCCATGCAAAGGGGGCACTCCACGGGGTCTTCCTTCACATCGGGGCTGCGGGACATCTTTCTGGGATCCCAAAACCGTGGAAGGAAAGCAAAACAAAACCAAAAAAATAGATTTTCCAGGCTGGAGAAGAATAATTTAAGTGAAATTAAAATCTGTGTTGCGGCAATCTGCAAGACAAAAAGGGGAGAAAAGAGAAAATGTTACACAAAATGGGGGGCGCATTACATGTAAATCACTACGCAGATAGATAATGATATCTTTATAAAGGGAAAAGTCCTAGAGTTTATCTCCTTCCTGCTCCACATCGCCATTAAGTCAATCTCCTTCCCCCTCTGGCAGCTGTAAATTCTTAAGAGATTTCCTCAGCTGCCATCGACCATGTTGAGCCAATTCTTGAATGTCAGGTTTTCCTACATTACAGAATAAGTGCGTATACATAGCAAACATGGAACTGAGGAGCTGAAGGACTAGAAAGAAGGCAAACGTATGGCTGCCGGGAAGTCTCGTCTATACACAAACAAACCCATATAGAACAATAATAATCTACGACACAAGCAATGGATGCAACTAGTCAAACCCCCACTGATTAAAAAGTGACTGGATACACTAGCGATGTGTCATCGGGTAAAGACGTCTTTTGGGGCACATGCCCAACCACCGCTCCATTCATTGTCTATGGGAATGGGGAAGTCAGCCAAACACTCAAGACTGTTCGTGTCACATGACCCATTTCTGTTTACAGGTTGCCAAACACCTTACATACACTGAGTCTTCATCTCTTTCCTTGCACCACATCCCCAATAAGTCAGTCTCCTTCCCCCTCTGGCAGGTGTAAATATAGCTTCAACAAAGCTTCAAGTCATTCTCCTACTCCCCTCTTGCAGTTGGGGATATAGTACCTGGTACGTTCCCTAGTCAGTCTCCTTTCCCCTCTGACTAGGCAATTTGCTAAGAACATAGGGGGGAGATTTATCAAAACCTGTGCAAAGAAAAAGTTGTTCAGTTGCCCCTAGCAACCAGATCGCTTCTTTCATTTTGCAGAGGCCTTGTTAAAAATGAAAGCAGTGATCTGATTGGTTGCTATGGGCAACTAGGCAACTTTTCCTCTGGACAGGTTTTGATCAATCTCCCCCATAGTTCCTGTAAGTCTTCTTCTCCCTCTGACTAGAGCGCTCTATTTACAGTTACCAAATAGAGAGGGACAACAGACAACTGGGGGACTATATTCTCAGCTGCAAGAGGGGAAAGGAGACAGACTGTGTACTTAGTAGGGATCGACAGATATCGTTTTTTTTTAGGGCAGATAGGCGATAACTTATACCGATTTTCCGGTATAAGTTATCGGCTATTTATCCCCCCGAGACACTGCTGCAGATCATTGATTTAAAGCGGGCGTTTTAAATCAATCAACTGCAGTGGCTTTTGCGGTGCTAGAGGCCGCCGCCACTCTCCCCCTGCCTGTCCGGAGGTCCTGAGTCCTATCACCGGCACCGCACCCCCTACCGCCCCACCGCACTGCGCCACACCGCCCCCATCTCCGGTTTTATAATTACTTGTTCCCGGGGTCCACTCTACATCTGGCTCCGGTGGCGTCCTCCTGAGCTGTCACTGTGCGCACTGAGGGTGACGTCACGTCACTCGTCATTGCGCAGCGCACAGCGTAACGCAGGACGCAGTAGGAGCCAGAAGTAGCGTGGACCCCGGGAACAGGTAATTATAAAACCAGGAATGAGGGAGGCAATGGTGCCGGGGTGGTGCGGTGCGGTGGGTCTGGGGCATTATCGGCAAGGTAATTGCCAATACCGATAATGCCCAAAATGGTGATTATCGGCCAAACTGATAATCGGTCGATCCCTAGTACTTAGAGGACTATTTTTATTTTTACAACTTTGTCTTGTTTAACTTCTGGCATTGCCCCTACACCTCAGTAGGTTCCCCAGAAGACATTCTACCTTTTGGTGGCTGTGAATATAATTCACATTAAATTCCCAGTCAGTCTCCTTCCCCCTCTAGCAGCTGTGAATATATTCTCTAGTGTATTTAAAAGTTCCAATCTTGAGTCACCACTGACATTGTAAATATTGCCTCCTAGTAAGTTCCCAGTCAATTTTCTACCCCCTTTTGGAAGCTGTGAATATAAACCTCAGTAAGCTCCCAGTCAGTCTCCTCCTTCCTCTGGTGACTGAATATAGTCCTCAGTAAGTGCCTCTACAGAAAAAGATAATACTATACCAAGGAGTCTAGAGCAAAGGAATTAAAGGGTTACTTCGGTGAAATTTATATATTTTTTTAAATCAACTAGTGCCAGAACGTTGAACAGATTTATAAATGACTTCTAAATTAAAAATCTTAATACTTCCAGTACTTAGCTGCTGTATGCTCCACAGGAAGTTATTTTCTTTTTAAATTTATTTTCTGTCTGACCACAGTGCTCTCTTCTGACACCTCTGTCTGTCTCAGAAACTGTCCAGAGCAGGAGCAAATCCCCATAGACAATTCTTGAGACAGACAGAGGTGTCAGCAGAGAGCGCTGTGGTCAGACTGGAAATAAAAAAATAAAAAAATTAAAAGAACTTTCTGTGGAGAATACAGCAGCTGAAAAGTACTGGAATGATTAAGATGTTTTAAATAGAAGTAATTTACAAATCTGTTTAACATCACTTGCTAGCTCACAAGTTGACCTTACTTTGAGGAGTATTTAAAAAAGGTTGCCAGAAAGATAAAACAGATTTGTAAATTACTTCTATTAAAAAAATGCGGTGGCCAACGGACACACCGTAACAGTGCGGTGGCCAACGGACACACCGTAACAGTGCGGTGGCCAACGGACACACCGTAACAGTGCGGTGGCCAACGGACACACCGTAACAGTGCGGTGGCCAACGGACACACCGTAACAGTGCGGTGGCCAACGGACACACCGTAACAGTGCGGTGGCCAACGGACACACCGTAACAGTGCGGTGGCCAACGGACACACCGTAACAGTGCGGTGGCCAACGGACACACCGTAACAGTGCGGTGGCCAACGGACACACCGTAACGGTGCGGTGGCCAACGGACACACCGTAACGGTGCGGTGGCCAACGGACACACCGTAACGGTGCGGTGGCCAACGGACACACCGTAACGGTGCGATGGCCAACGGACACACCGTAACGGTGCGATGGCCAACGGACACACCGTAACAGTGCGATGGCCAACGGATAAATCTTAATAGTGTGATGGCCAATGGACACACCGTAACAGTCTGATGGCCAATGGACACACCGTAACAGTGCGATGGCCAATGGACACACCGTAACAGTCTGATGGCCAATGGACACATCGTAACAGTCTGATGGCCAATGGACACATCATAACAGTGCGATGGCCAATGGACACATCGTAACAGTCTGATGGCCAATGGACACATCGTAACAGTCTGATGGCCAATGGACACATCGTAACAGTCTGATGGCCAATGGACACATCGTAACAGTCTGATGGCCAATGGACACATCGTAACAGTCTGATGGCCAACTGCCGCTGAACCGGGGGCAGACAAATGAAACTAGAAGCTTAAACTTTTGCCTTATTAATCAGATTGTTTGAAAGGATAAATTTAGGAGCGTTACATCTGCAGACAAGGAATAGACTCCTAAAATACACCAGTCTCCTTTTGGCCACCAGTCCCCAACACCTTATCAGTGATCTGGGACTGTGTATCCCACCCGTCCTGAAGAAGCCAACATGTGATCTGTTAAATGACTTAATAGGGAGGGGTCAAGAGCCGACAATACCGTATTACAATGCAACGCCATATACTCGCCCCCGCAGTTACTGGCTATTCTGCACAGTCACACAGCATCATCCTCCACCCTGGAATGGTTAATGTGACACAGATTTCGGGTCCTCGCTACGAGAGTCTACTTCGCCTGAAGTCATAGCAACCGGCCCTACACTGGAGGACGCTTGTTAGGCACAGAATGGGCCTTTTCACAGAGTTGGCTCAGGGGCCGACGATTCACACAAACCCGGAGGATTATTAATAGCCACAAATTCAATGGGACGTCCAGATATGTGGGAAAGGGGCAAAGGGTTAAATCACGAGACGGACACTGGGGAAGAAATCATCACTAATAATGATCAACAGGTGAAAAAGAAGATATAGTAGTTATATTCTTGTATATAGGGGGCAGTATTATAGTAGTTTTATTCTTGTATATAGGGGGCAGTATTATAGTAGTTTTATTCTTGTATATAGGAGCAGTATTATAGTAGTTATATTCTTGTATATAGGAGGCAGTATTATAGTAGTTATATTCTTGTATATAGGAGCAGTATTATAGAAGTTATATTCTTGTATATAGGAGGCAGTATTATAGTAGTTATATTCTTGTATATAGGAGCAGTATTATAGTAGTTATATTCTTGTATATAGGAGCAGTATTATAGAAGTTATATTCTTGTATATAGGAGCAGTATTATAGTAGTTATATTCTTGTATAGAGGAGCAGTATTATAGTAGTTATATTCTTGTATAGAGGAGCAGTATTATAGTAGTTATATTCTTGTATAGAGGAGCAGTATTATAGTAGTTATATTCTTGTATATAGGAGGCAGTATTATAGTAGTTATATTCTTGTATATAGGGGGCAGTATTATAGTAGTTATATTCTTGTATATAGGAGCAGTAATATAGTAGATATATTCTTGTATATAGGGGCAGTATTATAGTAGTTATATTCTTGTATACAGGAGCAGTATTATAGTAGTTATATTCTTGTATATAGGAGCAGTATTATAGTAGTTATATTCTTGTATATAGGGGGCAGTATTATAGTAGTTATATTCTTGTATATAGGAGCAGTATTATAGTAGATATATTCTTGTATATAGGAGCAGTATTATAGTAGTTATATTCTTGTATATAGGAGCAGTATTATAATAGTTATATTCTTGTATATAGGAGCAGTACTATAGTAGTTATATTCTTGTATATAGGAGCAGTATTATAGTAGTTATATTCTTGTATATAGGAGCAGTATTATAGTAGATATATTCTTGTATATAGGAGCAGTATTATAGTAGTTATATTCTTGTATATAGGAGCAGTATTATAGTAGATATATTCTTGTATATAGGAGCAGTATTATAGTAGTTATATTCTTGTATATAGGAGCAGTATTATAGTAATTATATTCTTGCATATAGGGGCAGTATTATAGTAGTTATATTCTTGTATATAGGAGGCAGTATTATAGTAGTTATATTCTTGTATATAGGGGCAGTATTATAGTAGTTATATTCTTGTATATAGGAGCAGTAATATAGTAGATATATTCTTGTATATAGGGGCAGTATTATAGTAGTTATATTCTTGTATACAGGAGCAGTATTATAGTAGTTATATTCTTGTATATAGGAGCAGTATTATAGTAGTTATATTCTTGTATATAGGGGGCAGTATTATAGTAGTTATATTCTTGTATATAGGAGCAGTATTATAGTAGATATATTCTTGTATATAGGAGCAGTATTATAGTAGTTATATTCTTGAATATAGGAGCAGTATTATAATAGTTATATTCTTGTATATAGGAGCAGTACTATAGTAGTTATATTCTTGTATATAGGAGCAGTATTATAGTAGTTATATTCTTGTATATAGGAGCAGTATTATAGTAGATATATTCTTGTATATAGGAGCAGTATTATAGTAGTTATATTCTTGTATATAGGAGCAGTATTATAGTAGATATATTCTTGTATATAGGAGCAGTATTATAGTAGTTATATTCTTGTATATAGGAGCAGTATTATAGTAATTATATTCTTGTATATAGGGGCAGTATTATAGTAGTTATATTCTTGTATATAGGAGCAGTATTATAGTAGTTATATTCTTGTATATAGGAGCAGTACTATAGTAGTTATATTCTTGTATATAGGAGCAGTACTATAGTAGTTATATTCTTGTATATAGGAGCAGTATTATAGTAGTTATATTCTTGTATATAGGAGCAGTATTATAGTAGATATATTCTTGTATATAGGAGCAGTATTATAGTAGTTATATTCTTGTATATAGGAGCAGTATTATAGTAGTTATATTCTTGTATATAGGAGCAGTATTATAGTAGTTATATTCTTGTATATAGGAGCAGTATTATAGTAGTTTTATTCTTGTATATAGGAGCAGTATTATAGTAGTTATATTCTTGTATAGAGGAGCAGTATTATAGTAGTTATATTCTTGTATATAGGAGGCAGTATTATAGTAGTTATATTCTTGTACATAGGAGTCACATGACCGGTGTAGACGAGAAGTATTGAATGGTTCACTATGATATCACATAAAGCTCATTAACAAGTCATAAAACCACAAGTCTGCAGCTTTTATAGAAGAGAAATAATAGCTGGAGGTTATAAAGTCATCCGCCTTATAGGTCCCATTGGGGTCAGTCCAACCACTAAACTAGGGACGGGTCCATTGCTAAGTTGGCTACCCCAACACCAGGTGGGTATCGGGGGCACTAGTCCCACCATGTTACCATCCCATAATACGATCAGATTAATATACATATTGGCCCTGATTTACTAAGATTGTTGTGTTCTGTGGAAACCTTCGTAAATATGTAGGTTTTTTTGTTAAAATGTCGGGAACACGCCCCTTTTCTGTGACCACGCCCCTTTTCCGGGTTTTCTTAATAAAACGGAGAGATGGTCGGGATTTTCTTTTTGGGCTCAGACAGAATCTGGCGCACAACCCGACAAAACATGTAGGGTTTACAATAGTAAATCAGGGCCATAATCTAGAACTTAAAGGGGTACTCCGGAGGAAAACTAATTTATTTTATTTTTTTTTAAATCAACTGGTGCCAGAAAGTTACACAGATTTGTAAATTATTTCTATTAAAAAATCTTAATCCTTCCAGTACTTATTAGCTGCTGAATACTACAGAGGAAATACTACAGTATTCTTTTTGGAACACAGAGCTCTCGGTTGACATGACCACAGTGCTCTCTGCTGACATCACGAGCACAGTGCTCTCTGCTGACATCTCTGTCCATTTTAGTAACTGTCCAGAGTCGCATATGTTTTCTATGGGGATTTTCTCCTACTCTGGACAGTTCTTAAAATGGTCAGAGGTGTCAGCAGAGAGCACTGTGCTCGTGATGTCAGCAGAGAGCTCTGTGTTCCAAAAAGAAAGGAATTTCCTCTGTAGTATTCAGCAGCTAATAAGTACTGGAAGGATTAAGATTTTTTTTAATAGAAGTCATTTACAAATCTGTTTAACTTTCTGGCACCAGTTGATTTAAAAAAATAAAATAAAGTTTTCCGCCGGAGTACCCCTTTAAAAATGTGGACTTCTGAGTAAAGGAACTGGAGAGGCATTTTCTTTTACAAAGCTTCCCTCTAAATATGGACGACCCCCTTGAAGACATGACCCACCCGACCCCCAAACACAGGAGCAGGAATGTGATGGGCGGAGGGGGGAAGCTTCAGTCACCAGGGGGACCAGGAATGTTGACAAATGAGAAAGTGGACTAGGGTGCCTCCAGCTGTTGCAAAACTACAACTCCCAGCATGCCCGGACAGCCAAAGGCTGTCCGGGCATGCTGGGAGTTGTAGTTTTGCAACAGCTGGAGGCACCCAGGTTAAAAAACACTGGGGTGTATGCCACCAGCTCAGCGGTGGTTACAATAAATACCTATAGTTAAAAGGTAAAATGGTCGCCCGTTCACCCGCACTATAACCCGATACACGGGAGACCGATGCGGGGTCTCGGGCTGCTATACCTACCTGCAGCCCCGATCCATAAGCACAAGCGCTCACATGACCAGCGCTTATTAATATTTAAGTCTAGCCGGCGGGCCCGCCTCAGAGCGCAAGTCAGCACTGGAAGAGGGGGGGGGGGGGGGGGGGGGGGGGGATCGGGGCTCCGGACTGCAGGTCCAAGACCCCGCATCGGTCTCCTGCTCACCCGCACTATAACCCCCGTGTATCGGGTTATGGTGCGAGTAAACGGGTGATCGTTTTCCTTTAAAGGGGTACTCCGGTGCTTAAACATCTTTTCCCCTATCCAAAGGATAGGGGATAAGATGCCTGATCGCGGGAGTCCCACCGCTGGGGACCCCCGGGATCATGCACGCGGCACCCCGTTTGTAATCAGTCCCCAGAGCGTGTTCGCTCCGGGTCAGACTATGGTCGACCGCAGGGCGGGCGGCGTGTGACGTCACGCTCTGCCCCTCAATGCAAGCCTACGGGAGGGGGCTTGATAGCTATTAGGGATCGACCGATATCGTTTTTTTAGGGCCGATACCGATAATCGGTGGAGGTTAGGGCCGATAGCCGATAACTTATACCGATATTTCGATATAAGTTATCGGCTATTTAACCCCCTGCGACACCGCTGCAGATCATTGATTTAAAGCGGGCGCTTTAAATCAATGATCTGCAGTGGCTTTTGCGGGGCCATAGGCCGCCGCCGCCACCACCCGCTTCTTTCCCCCTACCTGTCAGGGTGGTCCGGGCCATCCATCCATCGTTCTTGTAGTGTCCGGGGGCGTTCCGGGTGGAGCGTGGTCCGGTCCGGCCTGGCCTGTCCTTCTCCGGCGGGCCTCTTCTCCACTCCGGGCAGGCTCCGGCCTAGTACGCTGCATAGACGTCGCTGCGCAGTGACGCCCGTGCGCAGTGACGCCCGTGCGCAGCGACGCACCTGACGTCACGGCGTAGCGGCGTCTATGCAGCATACTAGGCCGGAGCCTGCCTGGAGTGGAGAAGAGGCCCGCCGGAGAAGGACAGGCCAGACCGGACCGGACCACCCTCCACCCGGAACGCCCCCGGACACTACATGAAGGAAGGATGGCCTGGACCACCCCCATTACGGGTAAGTTTAATTTTTTTATTCACTCGGAGGGTGGGGGAGGGGCCCGACCGGTATAGCGGTATGGGAAAAAATCCATACCGGTATACCGCCTAGCATCACGGTGGGGGGTGCGACGCGGTGCGGTGGGTCGGAGTTGGGGTGCGGCGGGTCGAGGGGGGTGGCGGTCGCGGTGCGGGGCATTATCGGCTTATCGGCAAGATAATTGCCGATACCGATAATGCCCAAAATCGTGATTATCGGCCGATAATATCGGCCATACCGATAATCGGTCGATCCCTAATAGCTATCACGCCCCCTCCTGTCGGCTTGCATTGAGGGGCGGAGCGTGATGTCACACGGGGGTGGAGGTGTGAGGTCACACGCCACCCGCCCTGCGGTAGACCATAATCAGTCCCGGAGCGAACGCGCTCCTGGGACTGATTATAAACGGGGTGCCGCTTGCATGATCCCGGGGGTCCCCATCGGCGGGACTCCCGCGATCAGGCATCTTATCCCCTATCCTTTGGATAGAGGATAAGATGTTTAAGCACCGGAGTACCCCTTTAAGGCTGGTATCATTAAAAGGGGTACTCCGGTGGAACACTTTTTTTTTAAGTAACTGGTGCCAGAAAGTTACAACAGATATGTAAATTACTTCTATTTAAAAATCTCAATCCTTTCAGTACTTATTAGCAGCTGTATACTACAGAGGAAATTCTTTTCTTTTTGAATTAATTTTTTTTGTTTTGTCCATAGTGCTCTCTGCTGACACCTCTGTCCCTGTCAGGAACTGTCCAGAGTAGCATAGGTTTGCTATGGGGATTTTCTCCTGCTCTGGACAGTTCCTGATACGGGCATCAGGTGTCAGCAGAGAGAGAAATTAAAAAAAATTCAAAAAGAAAAGAATTTCCTCTGTAGCATACAGCTGCTAATAAGTACTGGAAGGGTAAAG
This sequence comes from Hyla sarda, assembly GCF_029499605.1. Taxonomy (NCBI): domain Eukaryota; kingdom Metazoa; phylum Chordata; class Amphibia; order Anura; family Hylidae; genus Hyla; species Hyla sarda. The sequence goes on from NC_079192.1 coordinate 411,726,313, forward strand.
ATTTTTTTTTTTATAGAAGTAATTTACAAATCTGTTTAACTTTCTGGCACCAGTTGATTTAAAAAAAATAAATTAAAGCTTTCCACCGGAGTACCCCTTTAATGATGTATTTTAACTTTTCCTATGATAAGCAGCAAAAGATGTGAGGAGGCCGCTTATCTCTATAGTGGAAAATAAAACAAAACATGGCGGTTTCCGCCTACTGGAGTCATGATAAGGTCTAGCGCTACGGCACTGTATGCTGCAAACTCCACTGTAATACAGTAGTTTTATTATGTCTAGGTGCAGTGATCAGACTCCACCCCCGCTATCTCTCTGCAAAGCCAGAGAATTGATGGGAAATATGGGCAGAAAAATTAAGTAATCATTTAAGTGATGGAACTGCAATCAGTACAGACAAAAACCGCCATGCCTGCCACGTCAGGTAAAACAGGTAAGCACAGGACATACACAAGAACCTCTACATTATGCAAACCCTACATTACTACAATGGTTTTATTCTCTATTCACACATAAAGCTGTAGTGCAAATCACACGGAAGGAAAATTGTGCTCGCAGACTGTTGCAGCAGAGCTATTGTTTTCTATGAGACGTGCTAAGCACACAGTGGAATTTTGTCAGGGAAAAAAATATATATATATATATACACACATACACACACACACACACACACACACAGTGGTCCCTCAAGTTACAATATTAATTGGTTCTGGGACGACCATTGTATGTTGAGACCAGAGCTCTATGGAAACCTGGTAATTGGTTCTAAAGCCCCCAAATGTCATCCAAAAATCGGAAAGTGAGAATTAAAGAAAAATAGGTAGATAACACACATATATACATTTTGATCAAAAAGTGCGCTGAGAGCCTCCATTTTTTGACCTAGAGTGCTGTTGCAACTTTCTTGTTTGTACATTATATATATATATATATATATATATATATATATATATATATATATATGAAAGATCTGCTGGGAGCTGTAAATCACTGTCCATGTCAGTGTTTTCCAAGCAGGGAGCCTCCACCTGTTGCAGAACTACAACTCCCAGCATGCCCGGACAGCCAAAGGCTGTCCGGGCATGCTGGGAGTTGTAGTTTTGCAACAGCTGGGGGCACCCTGCTTGGGAAACACTGGTCTATGTAAAGGACAGGAGCTTCTTCAGGGTCCTGTATAGTACAGGCAATGTCCTAAAAAAGTAACATGGAGCCGCCTCACCTGGTGTCCTGGTACAGGTAAAGAGTACAGAACATGTAATACCTCCCTGTACTGTAGGGGGCACTACCAGACACCAGTCAGTGCATGCACTTCAGTAATACAGGTAAAGAGTACAGAACATGTAATACCTCCCTGTACTGTAGGGGGCGCTACCAGACACCAGTCAGTGCATACACTTCAGTAATACAGGTAAAGAGTACAGAACATGTAATACCTCCCTGTACTGTAGGGGGCACTACCAGACACCAGTCAGTGCATGCACTTCAGTAATACAGGTAAAGAGTACAGAAGATGTAATACCTCCCTGCACTGTAGGGGGCGCTACCAGACACCAGTCAGTGCATGCACTTCAGTAATACAGGTAAAGAGTACAGAACATGTCATATCTCCCTGTACTGTAGGGGGCGCTACCAGACACCAGTCAGCGCATGCACTTCAGTAATACAGGTAAAGAGTACAGAACATGTAATACCTCCCTGTACTGTAGGGGCACTACCAGACACCATTCAGTGCATGCACTTCAGTAATACAGGTAAAGAGTACAGAACATGTAATCCCTCCCTGTACTGTAGGGGGCGCTACCAGACACCAGTCAGTGCATACACTTCAGTAATACAGGTAGAGAGTAGTACAGAACATGTAATACCTCCCTGTACTGTAGGGGGCGCTACCAGACACCAGTCAGTGCATACACTTCAGTAATACAGGTAAAGAGTACAGAACATGTAATACCTCCCTGTACTGTAGGGGGCGCTACCAGACACCAGTCAGTGCATACACTTCAGTAATACAGGTAAAGTGTACAGAACATGTAATACCTCCCTGTACTGTAGGGGGCGCTACCAGACACCAGTAAGTGCATACACTTCAGTAATACAGGTAAAGAGTACAGAACATGTAATACCTCCCTGTACTGTAGGGGCGCTACCAGACACCAGTCAGTGCATACACTTCAGTAATACAGGTAGAGAGTAGTACAGAACATGTAATACCTCCCTGTACTGTAGGGGGCGCTACCAGACACCAGTCAGTGCATACACTTCAGTAATACAGGTAAAGAGTACAGAACATGTAATACCTCCCTGTACTGTAGGGGGCGCTACCAGACACCAGTCAGTGCATGCATTTCAGTAATACAGGTAGAGAGTAGTACAGAACATGTAATACCTCCCTGTACTGTAGGGGGCGCTACCAGACACCAGTCAGTGCATGCACTTCAATAATACAGGGGTTTTACCAGTAAACTGCTCATTCTGATTGGTCAGATCTCTCGGCCATTGACAAGTTTCACAGATCTGGACTGTCTTTGTCCAGATTGTCATTGTATGTTGAGTCTGGTTTCAACTTACAATGGTCCAGAAAAGACTGGGATCACTCTGTGTGTGTGTATGTGTGTGTGTGTATGTATGTGTGTGTGTATGTGTGTGTGTATGTGTGTACGTATGTGTGTGTGTATGTATGTGTGTGTGTATGTGTGTGTGTATATGTGTGTGTGTGTATATGTGTGTGTGTGTATATGTATGTGTGTGTGTGTATGTATGTGTGTGTGTGTGTGTGTATGTGTGTGTGTGTGTGTGTGTATGTGTATGTGTATGTGTGTGTATATATATATATATATATATATGTAATATATATATATAAAATTAATTTAAAAAAATTAAAAATTGTGATGTCACTTTTCTGCACATTTATTTTCTCATTGAAATAAAAGGGGCTGATGCAATCTGAGTGTGTGTGAACAAGCGCTGAGAAGCTTGGCACCATACGTAGGGGCAGAGCCCAGAATAGTGGAGTATAAACGTAACCACTTGACACTCAGCTTTCCCAAAATTACAGTCCCATAAAAATACAACTTAACAGCAGGGGGCGACACAATGCGGTCTACGTGCCGGTGAGGTTTTGGGGGGAGAGGACGGGCCGTGCCCCGCTGCTTCATTCAGCTCCATGAAGCGGTTGTAGTTCCTGGATGCGGAGCGGGCACCGGGGAGGGGGGATATTTTTAGTTGTGTATTTTTCCTGACTCTGCAGTTAATACCGTCGCTCTGCTGGCGAAGCAAATTGGGAGCGAATGAATGGAGCTGAGGCGACACTTTACAGGTTTCTTCAGGGCAGCGGCTGCCGACCCCCGGACACTGCTGCAGAGATAACAAGGAGATAGAACAACAATCACAGCCACTACTGGGCCACTACAGCAGGAATGTAATACTGGGTCTGCCAGAGGGGGCGCTATGACGTTCAGACAACATATACCTTCCAGCTCTATCTGTATACGGCTCATATCTCTACAGGGTCAGGATATATATTAGTTATACCTCTCCCCTCCAGCTCTCTGTATACTGCTGCTATCTCTATAGGATCAGGATATATACTGTAGTAGTTATACACCTCCTCACCAGCTCTATCTGTATACTGCTGATATTTCTATGGGATCAGAATATTTAGTAGTTATACACCTCTCCTCCAGCTCTATCTTTATGGTATCAGGAAATATATAGTAACAATACACCTCCCCTCCAGCTCTCTGCATACTGCTGCTGCTATCTCTATGGGATCAGGCTATATCTTATTTATACACCTTCGCTCCAGCTCTATCTGTATACTGCTGCTGCTGTCTCAATGGGATCAGGATTTATAGTAGTTATACATCTCCCCTCCAGTTCTATCTGTATACTGCTGCTATCTCTATGGGATCAGGCTATATTTTAGTTATACACCTCCCCTCCAGCTCTATCTGTATACTGCTGCTATCTCAGGATATATAGTTGTTATACGAGTTTACACTTATGAGTTTTATCAGTTCACCTTGGTGACCTCCAGCACCTGCAGCCTAATAAGATGACCAGGTGCAGTGATCAGACTCCATCTCTCTGCAAAGCCAGAGGATTCATGGGAAATGTAGGTAACATTAGGAAATCATTTCTGTGATGGGATTGCAATCAGCATGGCTGAAAACTCACGCCTGCCACATCAGCGAAAACAGATAAGCACAAGGCATACACAAGAAGCTCTGCATTATTCTGTAATACAGTGTTTGTTCAGCTGTTGCAAAACTACGGCTCCCAGCATGCCCGGACAGCCGAAGGCTGTCCGGGCATGCTGGGAGTTGTAGTTTTGCAACAGCTGGAGACACACTGCCCTAATAAAAAGTCTATGCTGTCTTATATAATTCACAGAGTGCTTCTAAATCTACTGGCCGCCCTCCTCATACATATGAACATCTATCTAGGACAGTGTTTCCCAAGCAGGGTTCCTCCAGGTGTTTCAAAACTACAACTCCCAGCATGCCTGGACAGCCAAAGGCTGTCCAGGCATGCTGGGAGTTGTAGTTTTGCAACATCTGGATGCACCCTGGTTGGGAAACACTGATCTAGGAGAAGCAGGACCTGCAGGACCAGTCACGGACACTGCATTGAGCATCTTTACTTACATATACATGTTGAACTTATGCAGTTGAAAGAAGACCGTGTCACGCTTTCTTCCCGCGCCCATTTCCCCATAAAAAAAAAAAAATAATCTACCGACCATTTCTGCATCCAAATTAGCGCGTTAATTCATTCAGACCGCCTAAATTTTACAGTGTGAACCGGTCCTTATACCGCGACAAAGCCTTATTTTCCTGAAGATGTACAGGCCTTAGCCGGGGACCAGCAGCTAAATCTCCTATTTATTGTATCATTCAGGAAAAACACCACGGAAAGAGTTACTTTGTACGTCATTTTTCAAGTCACTTCTGTTACTTTTTTTTTGGCGGACATTCTCATAATTTATCGTACAGTCTCTCGGGGTGTGACAATGCGCAAGTACGCCAAAAATAAAATAAAATAAAATAAAAATATGACTTTCCAACACCATTTAGGTTGTAAAGCAGGTTTCTAAAGTAGCACTGAGGGTGGTTTACGTTTGCGGGGTTGTTGTTTTTTTATTTACTTTTTTCAACTGTTGTGTTGTAATTTTGTGTATTAAAGAAAAACGAATGCATGGCGAGTGTATGGCGGCCTACAAAGACAAGTTTGCAGAAATCACTTTATATTGTAGGTTAAAGGGGTACTCCGGTGGAAAACTTTTTTTCTTTTTAAATGAACTGGTGCCAGAAAGTGAAACAGGTTTGTAAATGACTTCTATTAAAAAATCTTTACCCTTCCAGTACTTATTAGCAGCTGTATGCTACAGAGGGAATTCTTTTCTTTTTGAATTTCTTTTTTGTCTTGTCCACAGTGCTCTCTGCTGACACCTCTGTCTGTGTCAGGAACTGTCCAGAGCAGCATAGGTTTGCTATAGGGATTGTCTCCTGCTCTGGACAGTTCCTGATACGGGCATCAGGTGTCAGCAGAGAGCACTGTGGACAAGACAAAAAAGAAAAAAAAAGAAATGAATTCCCTCTGTAGCATACAGCTGCTTAAAAGTACTGGAAGGATAAAGAATTTTTTAAATAGAAGTCATTTACAAATCTGTTTAACTTTCTGGCACCAGTTGATTTAAAAAATAAAAAATAAAAGTAAATTCTTGTCATTAAAAAAAAATCAGGATATATAGTAGTGATACACCTCCCCTCCAGCTCTATCTGTATACTGCTGCTATCTCTATAAGTATCAGGATATATAGTAGTTATACTCCTCCCCCCCAGCTCTATCTGTATACTGCTGCTATCTCTATGGGATCAGGATATATAGTAGTTATACACCTTCCCCCAGCTCTATCTGTATACTGCTGCTATCTCTATGGGATCAGGATATATAGTAGTTATACTCCTCCCCCCAGCTCTATCTGTATACTGCTGCTATCTCTATGGGATCAGGATATATAGTTGTTATACGATTAAAAAAAATAAAAAATAAAATAAAGTCAATTCTTGACATTAAAAATAAAGGGTGTGTGTATATATACATTTTTATTAATATATTAAATATAAAATACAATTTATATATAATAAAAAAACATTTATATATATATATATATATATATATATATATATATAAAATAAATTAATAAAAAAAGTATATATATTAATAAAATAAATTAAAAAATATATATAATAAAATAAATTAATATATATATATATATATAAAAAATGAATATAAAACTTTATATCATATATATATATAAAGTTTTCTATTCATTTTTTTATATATTTTTTTATTAATTTATTATATATATATTTTTTTTAATTTATTATATATATATATATATATATATATATATATATATATATATATATACACATACATACACACACACAGTATATCATTTTTTTAATATATTTTTTTATTAATTTATATATATATATATATATATATATATATGTTTTTTTTTTAATTAATTTATTTTATATATATACCGTTTATCATTTAAAAAAAAAATTTTTTTAAACAACACCCCCACACTGTCCTTTACGAATACAATGGAGTAAAGTAGACAGCACAGTCTGAAGTGTATAGGGGCAGTGGTTTCCAACCTGCTGCAAAACTAAACCCCTCACCAGGCACGTTGAAGCGACAAATCAAAACAAGTAGGTTACCCGGTCCGGCCTCTTCCCCATTGGATCGCACTATGATAACAATGGACGTCCACGGTGCTCACTAACTTCTAAGAAAGTGCTAACACCGGCTGAAAAAAATAAAATACATCTGCAACTTTGGCGCGACGGGTTCCCTTTCACAGCCACCACCCCGGTCCGTGCACAAGTATCTGACATGTCCCTAATGAGGAAACAAGTGCGGAGACTATTTACATGAAATCCTGTCCTGTCAGGACCATAAACAGCGGATGACTCAATGTCTTCCTGTAACACAGTTCTCTATTATCCCGGGAGCCGCGGGGCAAAGGTCTCTACCGGGAACGGGCAACGACCCCAGGATGAAGGCTGTAAAGGGGAACTCCGACCACAGCATGAGAGTCCTGATGGTACAACTATATGGTCACTGCTGTATGCTGAGCAAAGGTTAGGGCAGAGTTTCCCCAACCAGGGTGCCTCCAACTGTTGCAAATTTCGGCTGTCCGGGCATGCTGGGAGTTGTAGTTTTGCAACAGCTGGAGGCACCCTGGTTGGGGCCACAACATAGACCGAGAAAGTGGCCAGTTCTAGGTCAGCTGACTTCTGTAGACTACAGGACGACATCATCACCTATCACATTGCGCCTGCGATCTTCAAGACTCCTCCTCTCCAGCTCTATCTGTATACTGCTGCTATCTCTATAGGATCAGGATATATAGTAGTTATACACCTCCCCTCCAGCTCTATCTGTATACTGCTGCTATCTCTATAGGATCAGGATATATAGCAGTTATACACCTCCCCTCCAGCTCTATCTGTATACTGCTGCTATCTCTATGGGATCAGGATATATAGTAGTTATACTCCTCCCCTCCAGCTCTATCAGTATACTGCTGCTATTTCTATGGGACCAGGATATATAGTAGTAGTTGTACTCCTCCCCTCCATCTCTATCTGTATACTGCTGCTCTCTATGTGATAAGGATATATAGTAGTTATACACCTTCCCTCCAGCTCTCTGTATACTGCTGCTATCTCTATGTGATCAGGATATATTTTAGTTGTACTCCTCCTCTCCATCTCTATCTGTATACTGCTGCTCTCTATGTGATAAGGATATATAGTAGTTATAAACCTCTCCTCTGGCTCTTACTGTATACTGCTGCTATCTCTATGAGATCAGGATATATAGTAGTTATACACCTCCCCTCCAGCTCTATCTGTATACTGCTGCTATCTCTATGAGATCAGGATATATAGTAGTTATACACCTCCCCTCCAGCTCTATCTATATACTGCTGCTATCTCTATGAGATCAGGATATATAGTAGTTATACACCTCCCCTCCAGCTCTATCTGTATACTGCTGCTATCTCTATAAGGATCAGGATATATAGTAGTTATACACCTCCCCTCCAGCTCTATCTGTATACTGCTGCTATCTCTATGTGATCAGGATATATAGTAGTTATATACCACTGCACTAGACATCTCTTATACGTCTTCTACTTGCAGACAGACTTGTGCAGTATACGGAGTATATAGCTGAGGAGACGCTGTATACCGTGTAGTCATCCTCAGTGCTGCAGGATCATGACTAATGCTCCGGTATGTGTCATACATTCACAGGATGAAGATTTCCTGACTAACAGTCAGCACAGCAGAGCCGAGAGCGCGGGCCACGAGCCGGGGCGACCATCTGACCAACTGCTTAAAGGGCAAGATCAGAAAGAGTCATGTGACCTTCTTCTGGGCGCCGCTTATCCCTCCTGCTACGCTGATTGCAGAGGAAGAACAAGCAGCGTCTCAGCTCTGCTACCTTCCATGCCAGACACCAATGTCTATGCTGAGACTGTATGCCAGCTTTCCCAAACCCCTGAAAGGCAGCTGGGTCCAAGGGATGCAAGACTCTGGATATACAATATAAATGCTTCTTCATTCCCAGAGAAGGGGGGGGGGGGAAGGATTGCAGTTTACTGAACAGGTTGCCATCCAGCTTTCCCAGAGTCCGGCATCACATCACAACTTGGCAGATTTGCTATTAAGGAATTTGGCAAAAGACAAGTGATTTTTTGGTAACAGAAGCCATAACTGGCGGTCACTCAGCTTTCCCAAGTCCTGCAGTAGTCTGTCCATGTTACTTATCACCAAACTTTCCCAGAGTCTAGCATCACATCGCAATTATGAATATTTGCCTTTCAGGGGTCTATCCGTGTTAGCCACACAACTTTCCCAGGGCCCTGCATCATAACACAATACAGATTTGCCATTGAAGAGTATGTCTATATTGCAGGTCATTCAACTTTCCTAGAGCCCTGCATCACTACACAACTAAGCAGATGTATCATTGTGAGGTCTATCCATGTTGCTTATCACCCAGCTTAACCAGAGTCCTGCTACAATACCAACCAGGTTTCCGATTCAGAAGCCGGCTATAATTCTTGTCATCAAACTTTCCCAGGATACAGAATCACTACACTTCTATGCAGATTTGCCATTCAGGGGTCTATCCATATTGTTTGCCACTCAGCTTTCCCAGGATCCTGAAATGCTACACAACTTAGGATTTACCAATTGGGAGAAACCAAATGACCAAACCTCCAGTAATAATATCCATATTACTTGACACCCATCTTTCCCAGAATCCTGAATACTTAATTACGCAACTTTGCCATTCAATGGTGAATCTTTGTTATCTGCCACCAAGCTTTCCCAGGATCCTCCATTACAATTCAACTAAACATATTTGCAATACGGAAGTCTGTGTTTATTTTCACCCAGCTTTCCCTAAGTCCTGCATCGCTACACAACTATGCAGGTTTGCCATTGAGAGGTCCATCTATGTTGTCTGTCACACACCTTTTCCAGGGTTCTGCATCACTACAACACAATGCATATTTGCCATTGAGGGGTCTTTCCATATTACAAGTCCCTCATCTTTCCCAGAGCCCTGCACGGCTAAAACACAATGCATATTTGCCATTGAGAGTTTATTCATGACGCTTATCACCCAGCATTGATACATTACTATGCAGACTTGCCATTTACAGGTCCCGCCATGCTATTTGCTGTCCAGCTTTCCAAGAGTCCTGAATTACCATATGACAACAGTTTGCCATTCAGAAGCCTAGACATATTGCTTTTCACCCAGCTTTCCCCAAAGTTCTGCCTCACTACACCACTAAGCAGATTTTCCATGAAGGCTCTTGCCATGTTGCTTATCACCCAGCTTTCCCAGAGTCCTGCATTAATACTTCACTATGCAGATTTGCCATATAGATGTCTAATAAGAGTCATATAAAAGCAGACACCTGAATACGATTCCCATGTATAGCAAATCTACAGTCGTGGGGTGTCAAACAACAAGAGTCATACTGCTTGACACCCAGCTTTCCCAAGGTCCTGTATTACTACACAGCTATACAGATTTGAAATTGAGGGGTCTAACCATATGACTGGTCATCAGCTTTCCCAGAATCCAGCATTACCATGAAACTATACAGATTTGCGATTCAGGGGTCTAGCCACGTTGCCCATCACTCAGCTTTCCCAGGGTCATATCACTACATGATGAAGATTTACTATTTTGAGGGAAAACAAAACACACATGATACTCATTAATATCACTTTACATCTAGCTTTCCCAGGGCCCTGCACCACAATGCAGATTAGTCATAAAGGTTCTAGCCAACTCTTATTATCAAGCTTTCCCAGGGTCCTGCAATGCTACACCACTAAGCAGATTTACTATTCTGGACTCTAGGAAAAGGCACATGATCCTCTCTGTAATGGTATCCATTTTGACTGTCACCCAGCTTTCCCAGAGTCCTACATCAATAGCTATGGAGAGGTCTTTTAGGTGTCTTTTTTCCACCCAGCTTTCCCAGAGTCTCAAATCACAACACAACTGCTTAGATGTAGCATTGAGGAGGTCAAGCCATTTTGCTCGTCACCCACCTTTCCCAAAGACCCACAACTACTCAGATTTGCTTTTCTCTAGTCCGGGAAAAGGAAGGTAACCACTAATAGTAACCACTTTTGCAAGAATCCTGTATGACTACAACACGATGCACATTTGTCATGAAAGGGGTCTACTAATGAAACAGGTCACCTAGCTTTCCCAGAGTCCTGCATAAATACTTAACTATGGAGTTTTTCAGTTGTGTCTTGCAACCCAGCTTTCCCAGGGTCAGGAATCACAACACAACTAAGATGTAGCATTGAGGGTGACTAGCCATTTTGCTTGTCACCCAGCTTTCCCTATGTACTGCATCAATACACAAACACTGGAAAAGGTAGGTGATAGCACTAATAGAAACCATTTTGCTTGTCACTCAGCTTTGCCAAGAATCCTGCATCACTAAAACCACAAAGCAGATTAACCATGGAGAGGAGGGAGTGGGTCTATTCATATTACAGGTCACCCAGCTTTCCTAGAATCCTGTATAACAAAACCACAAAGCAGATTAGCCATGGAGAGGAGGGTAGTGGTCTACTCACATTACAGGTCACCCAGCTTTGCAAGAATCCTGCATCACTAAAACCACAAAGCAGATTTGTCATTAAAGGGGGTCTATTCATGAAACAGGTCACCTAGCTTTCCCAGAGTCCAGCATAAATACTTAGCTATGAAAAAATTTCAGTTGTGTCTTATTTGCCACCCAGCTTTCCCAGGGTCTGGAATCACAAAACAACTAAAAATGAAGCATTGAGGGTGTCTAGCCACTTTGCTTTTCACCCAACTTTCCCAAATGTCCTGCATCGATAAGGGGGGTGGTCTATTCATATTACAGGTCACCAAGCTTTCCAAGAATCCCATATCACTAACACCACAATGCAGATTTGCCCTTGGGGGGGGGGGGGGGGGGGTCTTTTATATTTCAGGTCATCCAGCTTTCCCTGCATCACTATACTTTGAAGCGGATTTGCCATAGAGGTTCTAACCATGTTGCTGATCACCCAGCTTTTCCGAGAAGCTGATTTATGCATTGGGGAATAAACTCCGGACCCTTATCATAGATCAGTATGGGGTGGGCACAAAGCTTAATGGCGCCCCCCTCTAAAGCAAAGTTGCAAGAAGAGGAGGCCGAGGTCTGCAGTAATGTGTCTCCACTTATGTCCCAAAAATAAATGGGACGAGCGTTACGGAGGAGGAAGGGTTAAAGGGCCGCACACCCCGCAGGGCGATGTACGATAGTCACTAAGGGAAGTGATTGCTCCACACTTCCTGCCATTCATTCCAGTGAATCAGACGGCTGATAACAGAATCAGACGGCTGATAACAGAGAGCAATTTGTTTCTGTTGCAAAACTACAACACCCAGCATGCCCTGACAGCCTTCGGCTGTCAGGGCATGCTGGGTGTTGTAGTTTTGCAACAGCCGAAGAGCATTAGTAAAAACATTAGTTCTTACAAACAGCACCCGAAAAAGTACAGCTCTATTCACTTCAATGGATCTGGCCTGCAATACCCATACATGACCACAGCACAAGAGTGGCGCTGTTTCTGGAATAAAATGGCATCACAATCAAAGTAACCAAAAGGCGGAGAACATCTCTGACCCTGACCAATGACTCAGGGGGGGGTCTAAAGTAGTCAGAGATCCTCATCCGGTCTCCACCATGCTTTACACTGCAGCTCAAGGCAGAAAAAAGAAAATCCAGAGACCTCAGACGCGCTAAACAAGTAATCACTTCGTGTAGGAGAATAACTACAACTCCCAGCATGCCCGTACAGCCACAGACCCACTGTAAAGTCACCGAGAGGTAAAGAGGGCAGGGGGTAAGGACAGAACAGCCTCAACGAGGGACAGGGAGGAGGACAATCACTCCCATCAGGGGATCACAGCCAGGAGGCCGTACGCGTCAGGAGGGTGGAAGAGGCCGTACGCGTCAGGAGGGTGGAAGAGGCCGTACGCGTCAGGAGGGGAAGAGGCCGTACGCGTCAGGAGGTGGAAGAGGCCGTACGCGTCAGGAGGTGGAAGAGGCCGTACGCCGTCAGGAGGTGGAAGAGGCCGTACGCGTCAGGAGGTGGAAGAGGCCGTACGCGTCAGGAGGTGGAAGAGGCCGTATAGGAGGCCGTGTACGTCAGGAGGAGAGGCCGTATAGGAGGCTGTATATGTCAGGAGGAGAGGCCGTATATGTCAGGAGGAGAGGCCGTATATGTCAGGAGGAGAGGCCGTATAGGAGGCTGTATATGTCAGGAGGAGAGGTCGTATATGTCAGGAGGAGAGGCCGTATAGGAGGCCGTATATGTCAGGAGGAGAGGCCGTATAGGAGGCCGTATATGTCAGGAGGAGAGGCCGTTATAGGAAGGCTGTATATGTCAGGAGGAGAGGCCGTATATGTCAGGAGGAGAGGCCGTATAGGAGGCTGTATATGTCAGGAGGAGAGGCCGTATATGTCAGGAGGAGAGGCTGTATAGGAGGCTGTATATGTCAGGAGGAGAGGCCGTATAGGTGGCTCTATATGTCAGGAGGAGAGGCCGTATATGTCAGGAGGAGAGGCCGTATAGGAGGCTGTATATGTCAGGAGGAGAGGCCGTATATGTCAGGAGGAGAGGCTGTATAGGAGGCTGTATATGTCAGGAGGAGAGGCCGTATAGGAGCCGTATATGTCAGGAGGAGAGGCCGTATAGGAGGCTGTATATGTCAGGAGGAGAGGCCGTATATGTCAGGAGGAGAGGCTGTGTAGCGGTAAAGTTTGGGATGCCTGGTGGAGGCTGAGTTTGAGAGCCCAATGAAGGCTGAGAATCAGTGGAGGTAGGTGATTCAGGGAATGTGGAGGCATGGGGATAGGGGTGAGGTCCAGTGGAGGCTGTGGGTAGGAGGACTGGTAGGGGATAGGTAGCCTGGAGGGATGAGGCCAAATGGGGATTGAGGTGCAAGGACACCCAGTTGAGGCTGAAGGTATGAACCCCAGAGTCTGAGGGTCTGAAAGCCAATGAAGGGCCGGGGTGCGGGGCCTGAGGAGCACCAGAGGCTGGGGGTGCGGGGCCTGAGGAGCACCAGAGGCCGGGGGGTACGGGGCCTGAGGAGCACCAGAGGCCGGGGGTGCGGGGCCTGAGGAGCACCAGAGGCCGGGGGTGCGGGGCCTGAGGAGCACCAGAGGCGGGGGTGCGGGGCCTGAGGAGCACCAGAGGCTGGGGGTACGGGGCCTGAGGAGCACCAGAGGCTGGGGGTGCGGGGCCTGAGGAGCACCAGAGGCTGGGGGTGCGGGGCCTGAGGAGCACCAGAGGCTGGGGGTACGGGGCCTGAGGAGCACCAGAGGCTGGGGGTGCGGGGCTGAGGAGCACCAGAGGCTGGGGGTACGGGGCCTGAGGAGCACCAGAGGCTGGGGTGTGCGGGGCCTGAGGAGCACCAGAGGCTGGGGGTGCGGGGCCTGAGGAGCACCAGAGGCTGGGGGGTGCGGGGCCTGAGGAGCACCAGAGGCTGGGGGTACGGGGCCTGAGGAGCACCAGCAGGCTGGGGGTGCGGGGCCTGAGGAGCACCAGAGGCTGGGGGTACGGGGCCTGAGGAGCCCTAGAGGCTGGGGGTACGGGGCCTGAGGAGCACTAGAGGCTGGGGGTACGGGGCCTGGGGAGCACTAGAGGCTGGGGGTACGGGGCCTGGGGAGCACTAGAGGCTGGGGGTACGGGGCCTGAGGAGCACTAGAGGCTGGGGGTACGGGGCCTGAGGAGCCCTAGAGGCTGGGGGTACGGGGCCTGAGGAGCCCTAGAGGCTGGGGGTACGGGGCCTGAGGAGCCCTAGAGGCTGGGGGTACGGGGCCTGAGGAGCCCTAGAGGCTGGGGGTACGGGGCCTGAGGAGCCCTAGAGGCTGGGGGTACGGGGCCTGAGGAGCCCTAGAGGCTGGGGGTACGGGGCCTGAGGAGCCCTAGAGGCTGGGGGTACGGGGCCTGAGGAGCCCTAGAGGCTGGGGGTACGGGGCCTGAGGAGCACTAGAGGCTGGGGGTACGGGGCCTGAGGAGCACTAGAGGCTGGGGGTGCGGGGCCTGAGGAGCACCAGAGGCTGGGGGGTACGGGGCCTGAGGAGCCCTAGAGGCTGGGGGGTACGGGGCCTGAGGAGCACCAGAGGCTGGGGGTACGGGGCCTGAGGAGCACCAGAGGCTGGGGGTACGGGGCCTGAGGAGCCCTAGAGGCTGGGGTACGGGGCCTGAGGAGCACTAGAGGCTGGGGGTACGGGGCCTGAGGAGCACTAGAGGCTGGGGGTACGGGGCCTGAGGAGCACTAGAGGCTGGGGGTACGGGGCCTGGGGAGCACTAGAGGCTGGGGGTACGGGGCCTGGGGAGCACTAGAGGCTGGGGGTACGGGGCCTGGGGAGCACTAGAGGCTGGGGGTACGGGGCCTGGGGAGCACTAGAGGCTGGGGGTACGGGGCCTGAGGAGCCCTAGAGGCTGGGGGTACGGGGCCTGAGGAGCCCTAGAGGCTGGGGGTACGGGGCCTGAGGAGCCCTAGAGGCTGGGGGGTACGGGGCCTGAGGAGCCCTAGAGGCTGGGGGTACGGGGCCTGAGGAGCCCTAGAGGCTGGGGGTACGGGGCCTGAGGAGCCCTAGAGGCTGGGGGTACGGGGCCTGAGGAGCCCTAGAGGCTGGGGGTACGGGGCCTGAGGAGCACTAGAGGCTGGGGGTACGGGGCCTGAGGAGCACTAGAGGCTGGGGGTACGGGGCCTGAGGAGCCCTAGAGGCTGGGGGTACGGGGCCTGAGGAGCCCTAGAGGCTGGGGGTACGGGGCCTGAGGAGCCCTAGAGGCTGGGGGTACGGGGCCTGAGGAGCCCTAGAGGCTGGGGGTACGGGGCCTGAGGAGCACTAGAGGCTGGGGGTGCGGGGCCTGAGGAGCACCAGAGGCTGGGGGTACGGGGCCTGAGGAGCCCTAGAGGCTGGGGGTACGGGGCCTGAGGAGCACTAGAGGCTGGGGGTACGGGGCCTGAGGAGCACCAGAGGCTGGGGGTACGGGGCCTGAGGAGCACCAGAGGCTGGGGGTACGGGGCCTGAGGAGCACCAGAGGCTGGGGGTACGGGGCCTGAGGAGCACCAGAGGCTGGGGGTACGGGGCCTGAGGAGCACTAGAGGCTGGGGGTACGGGGCCTGAGGAGCACTAGAGGCTGGGGGTACGGGGCCTGAGGAGCACTAGAGGCTGGGGGTACGGGGCCTGAGGAGCACTAGAGGCTGGGGTACGGGGCCTGAGGAGCACTAGAGGCTGGGTACAGGACCTGGTGGGGAGTGACACCTAGTGGAGGCTGACAGGAGGTGGGAGGCCTAGTAGAGGCTGTTGTGGGGGAGTGACACCTAGTGGAGGCTGCGGGCGGGAGGACCGTGGGGTGGGAGGCCTAGTCGAGGCTGAGGCCGGGGGGGCGGTGGTGTAGGCCCCGGGTGTGGAGGCCATGTTGTTGCCGTGGAGGCCGGGCCCTGTCATAGTCCTCCCCGCTGCCCCTCTTACCCTCGCACCGCCTCCTGCCGGCCTGGCCGCTCACCCCGTGTCGGTAATGGCGGGCGCTGGGGGCGGCTCCTCCTCCTCAGTGTGTCCGGAGCTCGGCGGGTACGATCCGTGTGTGACCGGCTGCGGGAGAGCGGTGGAGATACGCGGGGCCTGGCTGCTCCTGTGCTGGGGATCTTCACCACCAGACGGCCACCATCTTACATTGGGGGGGGTACACTGTTCTGGCAGCTGAGGGAGGGGGGGTGAGTGCCGTGCGCATGCGCCAAGTCAGCAAGGCGAAAAACGAGGCCGAAGCATACGGCGCGGAGAATGACGGGAAGTGTAGTGCAGCCCCGGTCTAGTCCGGTGATCACTATCTCCTCATAGTCATCCTCCAGCGCGGATATTAGACAGGATTATTATAAAACAGCCGCAGCCATATTACTACACACATCCCGCTCTAGCACGAATACATACGACACGACTGTCCCTCCTGATACACAAAACGGACTACATATCCCAGGAAACCATGCGCGAGCTCCGGCGACCGTTTAACCAGAATAAATTCCCCTTCCTTACAACAGACATGCATATTTTTTCAACGTTAAATATGTTAAAACAACCGACCTAAAAGTTTCCTTTTCCTTTTTAGGACCTGTGGCAGCAATGACTGCTGGGATAGGTAGTTTTCGTGTTGCTACACCACTTGCAGTAATATGTAAATTCACACTACATATCCCAGAAGCCAACGCACTGCTGTCACATGACGAGCCTTTTGAAAGGCGACGCGTCACGCACGTAAACATCCCTCTAGAGGTGGCTTTTGGTAATCGTAGTTCTTTGACTTCCTTTTATAACGGAACATATTCTAAATGAAACTACAACTCCCAGAATTACTTTCGTTCCGCACTTTTCTGTCAGAAACCCAGAATCCAAATCAAACCCGATATAACGCAGTAAGGACGATAATAATTCACTAGTAGGAAGCAGAAAATATGGGCCGGGTATCGGTTTGTGAAGGAATTCGTCTTTTTATGTGAAGCCGTAGAAACAGGCGATGGTGAGGGCAGCCTAAAGGGAGCAGGCGGGGGCCGACTGGAAAGTTCACAGCCAAGATGGCGGCGCCGTTGGCGGTAAATTCAGGTAAATTGGAATCTTAGATACCAGGCTCTGATTCTGTATTAGTGCATGATAGAGAATTGTTATGTGAAGGATGGATGATCGGTCCGTGAGGCTGCGGTACCTCGTTTGTGTGTGTTTTGGGATCAATCCCTGCAAGAGACGCACATGAATGACAGTAAACATGTGCTAGAGGCTTGTGGAGGACTACAACTCCCATCATACACAGTGCACTGTAAGAATAGTGAGTGCAGGCGTATAATACAGGATATAAGTCAGGATCAGTACAGGATAAGTAATGTAATGTATGTACACAGTGACCTCACCAGCAGAATAGTGAGTACAGCTCTGGAGTATAATACAGGATATAACTCAGGATCAGTACAGGATAAGTAATGTAATGTATGTACACAGTGACCTCACCAGCAGAATAGTGAGTACAGCTCTGGAGTATAATACAGGATATAACTCAGGATCAGTACAGGATAAGTAATGTAATGTATGTACACAGTGATCTCACCAGCAGAATAGTGAGTACAGCTCTGGAGTATAATACAGGATATAACTCAGGATCAGTACAGGATAATTAATGTTATATATGTACACAGTGATCTCACCAGCAGAATAGTGAGTACAGATCTGGAGTATAATACAGGATATAACTCAGGATCAGTACAGGATAAGTAATGTAATGTATGTACACAGTGACCCCACCAGCAGAATAGTGAGTACAGATCTGGAGTATAATACAGGATATAACTCAGGATCAGTACAGGATAAGTAATGTAATGTATGTACACAGTGACCTCACCAGCAGAATAGTGAGTACAGCTCTGGAGTATAATACAGGATATAACTCAGGATCAGTAATGTATATACACAGTGACCTCACCAGCAGAAAAGTGAGTACAGCTCTGGAGTATAATACAGGATATAACTCAGGATCAGTACAGGATAAGTAATGTAATGTATGTACACAGTGACCTCACCAGCAGAATAGTGAGTACAGCTCTGGAGTATAATACAGGATTTAACTCAGGATCAGTACAGGATAAGTAATGTAATGTATGTACACAGTGACCTCACCAGCAGAATAGTGAGTACAGCTCTGGAGTATAATACAGGATATAACTCAGGATCAGTAATGTATATACACAGTGACCTCACCAGCAGAAGTATTTGTGTAATATAGCTATATACGTTCCAATCTGTTCCAGGTGCCAGCTTATGGGGTCCATACAAAGACATCCTGACCACAGTGGAGAACGCGCTCTTGAAGAGGCAGCCGGAGGCCGTACATGTTCTGGATCTGCTGCTGAAGAAGCACAAACCGGATTTCATCTCCCTGTTTAAAAACCCAGTAAGTGTGTATGAGGTGACACCTTTTGTGTGTAGTAAGGACCCATTGGGTCACTATCCGCTCCTGACAC
The DNA here is from genome assembly GCF_029499605.1 of Hyla sarda. Classification (NCBI taxonomy): domain Eukaryota; kingdom Metazoa; phylum Chordata; class Amphibia; order Anura; family Hylidae; genus Hyla; species Hyla sarda. The sequence goes on from NC_079192.1 coordinate 411,744,982, forward strand.
CTCCCAGAATGCCGATCTCCTGTCCCCACTCTGTGCCGATATCAGGACATCATAATAATTAAATATAATATATAAACTGGGAGACTGAGACCTGTGAATCTCATAAAGGAAACAGGTTTCTGACTATAACTAAAGACAATTATCTGTTCCAAATGGTGCAGGGCCCGACCAGAGGGGGCGCCCTACTAGACTTAATATTAACCAACAGACCTGATAGAGTAACTAATGTGCAAGTAGAAGGACACCTGGGAAATAGTGATCATAATATAATACATTATAACTTATTCTTCAATAAGGGAATCTCTCGAGGGGCCACAAAAACAATGAACTTTAGGAAGGCAAAGTTTGATCAACCAGGAGAAGCCCTTAACAATATAAAATGGGATAATGTCCTCAAAAAGAACAATACTGACACTAAATGGGAGACTTTTAAAAATATCTTAAATTCTCACTGTGAGAGGTATATACCTTTATATGAATAAAAGGGTCAGGAATAAAAGAAAACCAATATGGATGAATAAATATGTTAAGGGGGCTATAAATGACAAAAATAAAGCATTTAAACTACTAAAAGAGGATGTCAGTGAGGAAGCATTAAAAAGCTATAGAGAAAAAAGTAAAACATGTAAAAAACTGATAAAACCCGCAAAAATAGAGACAGAAAGACTCATTGCCAAAGAGAGTAAAACTAACCCCAAAACGTTTTTTTAACAATATCAATAGCAAAAAGGTTAAAAATGAAAGTGTTGGCCCTTTAAAAAATGATGAGGAAGAAATTATAAACGTGGATCGGGGAAAAAGCAAATATACTAAACAAATTCTTCTCCACTGTATTCACCGAGGAAAATGAAATGCCAGGTGAAATACAGCGAGATAAGGCAAACTCCCCTTTACAGGTCACCTGTCTAACCCAGGGAGGAGTACAGGTCACATGTCTAACCCAGGAAGAAGTACAGGTCACCTGTCTAACCCAGGGAGAAGTACATGTCACCTGTCTAACCCAGGGAGAAGTACAGGTCACCTGTCTAACCCAGGAAGAAGTACAGTGCCGCCTACAAAAAATCAAAATGGACAAATCACCAGGTCCAGATGGCATTCACCCCCGAGTTTTAAAGGAATTAAGTAATGTAATAGACAGACCCCTATTTTTAATTTTCAGGGACTCTAGTAACAGGGACTGTTCCCCAGGACTGGCGCATAGCAAATGTGGTGTCAATATTTAAAAAGGGGACCAAAGGTGACCCCGGGAATAATAGACCTGTTAGTTTGACCTCGGTTGTATGTAAATTGTTTGAGGGTTTCCTAAGAGATGCTATTTTGGAATATCATGATAAAAATAAATGTATGACCCCATATCAGCTTTATGAGGGATCGGTCCTGTCAAACTTATCTGATCAGCTTGAGCTCAGATGAGCTCCAGACTGGACCAGGAGGAATCGCTGGATGTCGTATATCTGGATTTTTCCAAAGCATTTGATACGGTGCCACATAGAAGGTTGGTGCATAAAATGAGAAGGATGGGGCTGGGGGAGAATGTGTGTAAGTGGGTAAGTAACTGGCTCAGCGATAGGAGACAGTGGGTGGTTATTAATGGTACTTATTCTGATTGGGTGACTGTTACTAGTGGAGACCACAGGGGACAGTCTTGGGTCCTGTCCTATTTAATATATTCATTAAAGGAGATGTCCAGTGCTCACTTTTCTTATTCTTATCCGTTCCGGGCTGAAAAATAAAAGAAAACAAATTTTCTCTTACCTACCTAGGCTCCCCTGGTGCTTCAGTACCGGGGTTCGGTTCCCGGGCTGTATTCTTCTTACTTCCTGTTAGCCCGGCACGTCACACGGAGCTTCAGCCTATCACCGGCCGCAGCGATGTCCCGCCTCGGCCAGTGTTGGGCTGAAGCTCCGTGTGATGTGCCGGACTAACAGGAAGAAAGAAGAATACAGCCCAGGGACCGAACACCTGTACCGGGGGAGCGTATGCAGGTAAGAGAAAGCTTTTTTTTTGTTTTGCAGCCCTGAACGGTTACAATAAGAAAAGTGAGCACCGGACATGTCCTTTAATGATCTTGTAGAGGGGTGGAATAGTAAAGTAACAATCTTTGCAGATGATACTAAACTCTGTAAAGCGGTAAACACAATAGAGGACAGGTTACTGTGTATAGTAGATAACTAAATAACACAATAGTGGACAGAGCACTGTTACAAATGGATAGGTTGGAGGTTTGGGCTGAAAAGTGGCAGATGAGGTTAAACACTGATAAACGTAAGGTAATGCACATGGGGAGGAAAAATCTGGGCTGGGATTACCGTATATACTCGAGTATAAGCCGACCCGAGTATAAGCCGAGACCCCTAATTTCAACCCAAAATCCCAGGAAAAGTTATTGACTCGAGTATAAGCCTAGGGTGGGAAATACCTCATCCCCCCCCTGTCATCATCCAGACCCGTCATTAACATCCTCATCATCCCCTTGTCATCATCCCACACATCCCCCCTTCATCATCCCCTTGTCATCATCCCACACATCCCCTTATCATCCCACACATCCCCCCTTCATCATCCCCTTGTCATCATCCCACACATCCCCTTATCATCCCACACATCCCCCCTTCATCATCCCCTTGTCATCATCCCACACATCCCCCCTTCATCATCCCCTTGTCATCATCCCACACATCCCCTTATCCCACACATCCCCCCTTCATCATCCCCTTGTCATCATCCCACACATCCCCTTATCCCACACATCCCCCCTTCATCATCCCCTTGTCATCATCCCACACATCCCCCCTTCATCATCCCCTTGTCATCATCCCATACATCCCCTTATCATCCCACACATCCCCCCTTCATCATCCCCTTGTAATCATCCCACACCCCCCCCCCCCCTTCATCATCCTCTTCTCATCATTCGCCCTCAGTGGTCTTCAACCTGCGGACCTCCAGAGGTTTCAAAACTACAACTCCCAGCAAGCCCGGGCAGCCATCGGCTGTCCGGGCTTGCTGGGAGTTGTAGTTTTGAAACCTCCGGAGGTCCGCAGGTTGAAGACCACTGCGGCCTTCAACATGCGGACCTCCAGAGGTTTCAAAACTACAACTCCCAGCAAGCCCGGGCAGCCATCGGCTGTCCGGGCTTGCTGGGAGTTGTAGTTTTGAAACCTCCGGAGGTCCGCAGGTTGAAGACCACTGCGGCCTTCAACATGCGGACCTCCAGAGGTTTCAAAACTACAACTCCCAGCAAGCCCGGGCAGCCATCGGCTGTCCGGGCTTGCTGGGAGTTGTAGTTTTGAAACCTCCGGAGGTCCGCAGGTTGAAGACCACTGCGGCCTTCAACATCATCCAGCCCCCTCTCACCCCCTTTAGTTCTGAGTACTCACCTCCGCTCGGCGCTGGTCCGGTCCTGCAGGGCTGTCCGGTAAGGAGGTGGTCCGGTGAGGAGGTGGTCCGGGCTGCTATCTTCACCGGGGGCGCCTCTTCTCCGCGCTTCCGGCCCGGAATAGAGCCGTTGCCTTGACAACGACGTATCTGCGTCGTTGTCAAGGCAACGTGACTATTCTGAGGCCGGGCCCGAAGCGCTTAGAAGAGGCCTCCCCGGTGAAGATAGCAGCCCGGACCACCTCCTCACCGGACCACCTCCTTACCGGACAGCCCTGCAGGACCGGACCAGCGCCGAGCGGAGGTGAGTACTCAGAACTAAAGGGGGTGAGAGGGGGCTGGATGATGTTGAAGGCCGCAGTGGTCTTCAACCTGCGGACCTCCGGAGGTTTCAAAACTACAACTCCCAGCAAGCCCGGACAGCCGATGGCTGCCCTGGCTTGCTGGGAGTTGTAGTTTTGAAACCTCTGGAAGTCCGCAGGTTGAAGACCACTGCGGGTGGGGGAGTTCACTCGAGTATAAGCCGAGGGGGGTGTTTTCAGCACGAAAAATCGTGCTGAAAAACTCGGCTTATACTCGAGTATATACGGTATGTATTAAATGGGAGAACACTTGGGATGAGTGACGTGAAAAGGACTTGGGAGTCTTAGTTAACAGTAAATTTAGCTGTAGTGACCAGTGTCGGCAGCTGCTGCCAAGGCTAATAAAATCATGGGGTGCATCAATAGGGGCATAGATGCCCACAACAAGGAAATAATTCTACCGCTGTACAAATCACTAGTCAGACCACACATGGAATAGTGTGTACAGTACTGGTCAGACCACACATGGAATACTGTGTACAGTACTGGTCAGACCACACATGGAATACTGTGTACAGTACTGGTCAGACCACACATAGAATACTGTGTACAGTACTGGTCAGACCCCACATAGAATACTGTGTACAGTACTGGTCAGACCCCACATGGAATACTGTGTACAGTACTGGTCAGACCACACATGGAATACTGTGTACAGTACTGGTCAGACCACACATAGAATACTGTGTACAGTACTGGTCAGACCCCACATAGAATACTGTGTACAGTACTGGTCAGACCCCACATGGAATACTGTGTACAGTACTGGTCAGACCACACATGGAATACTGTGTACAGTACTGGTCAGACCACACATGGAATAGTGTGTACAGTACTGGTCAGACCACACATGGAATAGTGTGTACAGTACTGGTCAGACCACACATGGAATAGTGTGTACAGTACTGGTCAGACCACACATAGAATACTGTGTACAGTACTGGTCAGACTACACATGGAATAGTGTGTACAGTACTGGTCAGACCACACATGGAATAGTGTGTACAGTACTGGTCAGACCGCACATGGAATAGTGTGTACAGTACTGGTCAGACCACACATAGAATACTGTGTACAGTACTGGTCAGACCACACATAGAATACTGTGTACATTACTAGTCAGACCGCACATAGAATACTGTGTACAGTACTGGTCAGACCCCACATAGAATACTGTGTACAGTACTGGTCAGACCACACATAGAATACTGTGTACAGTACTGGTCAGACCACACATAGAATACTGTGTGTACAGTACTGGTCAGACCACACATAGAATACTGTGTACAGTACTGGTCAGATCACACATAGAATACTGTGTACAGTACTGGTCAGACCACACATGGAATACTGTGTACAGTACTGGTCAGACCACACATAGAATACTGTGTACAGTACTGGTCAGACTACACATGGAATAGTGTGTACAGTACTGGTCAGACCACACATGGAATAGTGTGTACAGTACTGGTCAGACCGCACATGGAATAGTGTGTACAGTACTGGTCAGACCACACATAGAATACTGTGTACAGTACTGGTCAGACCGCACATAGAATACTGTGTACATTACTAGTCAGACCGCACATAGAATACTGTGTACAGTACTGGTCAGACCACACATAGAATACTGTGTACAGTACTGGTCAGACCACACATAGAATACTGTGTACAGTACTGGTCAGACCACACATAGAATACTGTGTACAGTACTGGTCAGATCACACATAGAATACTGTGTCCAGTACTGGGCACCAGTGTACAAGAAAGATATAGTGGAGCTGGAGAGGGTTCAAAGACGGGCAACCAGGGTAAGGCTGGGTTCACACTACGTTTTCTCCCATACGGGAGCGCATACGGCAGGGGGGAGCTAAAAGCTCGCGCTCCCGTATGTCACCGTATGCGCTCCTGTATGTCATTCATTTCAATGAGCCGACCGGAGTGAAACGCTCTGTCCGGTCGGCTCATTTTTGCGCCGTGTGCGCTTTTACAACCGGACCTAAAACCGTGGTTGACCACAGTTTTAGGTCCGGTTGTAAAAGCGCATACGGCGCTAGATTACTAGATTTATAGGGACAGAACGTTGATCCAGGGATTTATTCTGATGTCATATTTGGAGTCGGGAAGGAATTTTTACCTCTAGTATGAGGGTTTTTTACCTCCTCTGGATCAACTCAGTAGGGACTCATTAGGGTTATAGGTTAAACTTGATGGACTCCGGTCTTTTTTCGACCTTATGTACTATGTGTGTATATATTTAATATTTACATTTTTTTAACATCTGTTCTTTTTCTATGCAGGCAAAGAGCCCCCAGCAACATGAGAAGATCCAGAAGGCCAGCACCGAGGGCATCGCCATCAAAGGGCAGCAAGGGACCCGTCTCCTGCCCGAGGCGCTCATCAAGGAGGCCTTCATCCTCAGCGACTTGTTCAACATTGGGGAGGTGGCCGCCGTGGAGCTCCTGCTAGCCGGTGAGTCCTTGTTCTTGTGCTTCATAATTTCTCTGTGTTACAATTCACTGACAGCTATCACTGTTATGTGGCTAGGATAAGTGATAAGGAGAAGGGGGTTTCCTTATTGTAATGTGTCCCCTCTTACTTTATTTGAATGGACGTTGATGCTTCCACTCTTGGAGCAGAATAATGTCTAGCTTTGTGATGTTAGTTTTTATTTTATTTTTTTATGGTTCTATAGGAGTGTTTCCCAACCAGGGTGCCTCCAGCTGGTTGGGAAAAACTGTTCTATTGAAAAAAGGTGTCCTTTAATACCTTAAGGACTCAGGGCATACATGTATGCCCTGCTCCCGTTCCCGTACATTTTGTGGTGAAATAAGTGTCATTGCAAAATATAATTGGTGGCACAAAAAACAAGTCCTCGTATGGGTTGAAAGCGTTCTGATTATTAAAAGCTTAGGAGGAAAAAACGAAAGTACAAAAATGACAAAACCCTCGGTCCTTAAAGGGGTACTACGCTGCTCAGCGTTTGGAACAAAGTTCCGAACGCTGAAGCCGGCATCGGAAGCTCGTGGCATCGTAGCCCCACCCCCTCATGATGTCACACCCCGCCCCTCCTGATTGCAAGTCTATGGGAGGGGGCATGACAGCCGTCACGCCCACTCCCATAGACTTGCATTGAAGGGGCGGGGCGGGACATCATGAGGGGGCGGGGCTATATCACAAGCTCCAGCGTTCGGAACAGTTTGTTCCAAACGCTGAGTTCCAAAGTACCCCTTTAAGGGTTAGTGGGTGCTCTACCAATACTGGTAGAGATGAGCAAACTTACAGTAAATTCGATTCGTCACGAACTTCTCGGCTCGGCAGTTGATGACTTTTCCTGCATAAATGAGTTCAGCCTTCAGGTGCTCCATTGGGCTGGAAAAGGTGGATACAGTCCTAGGAGACTCTTTCCTAGGAATGTATCCAGCTTTTCCAGCCCACCGGAGCACATGAAGGCTGAACTAATTTACGCAGGAAAAGTCATCAACTGCTGAGCTGAGAAGTTCGTGACGAATCGAATTTACTGTAAGTTTGCTCATCTCTAAATACTGGCTTTACCATTGAGAGGTTAAACATTGTATTGTTGTGTATATAATCCTAAAGGACTGGGGTTCAGCGTTCTTCTAACCAGTGAACACTTTATGTTACAGGAGAACACCAGCAGCCGCACTTCCCCGGCCTCACCCGCGGTCTGGTCGCCGTTCTCTTATACTGGGATGGGAAGAGATGCATCGCCAGCTCCCTGTGCACCCTCATCCAGTCCAGGAAGGGCAAGACGTTCACCATGGACCTCAGGTAGGGGTATGATGCTCTATGTAGGACTCCAGTCCTGAATTGTATATTCTTACACCATCAGGACAACCCAAGTCCTTTTTAGTGTCCCTCTAGGTGCCAGGGCTTTGGCTCTTGCTTTGGTCCTTCTATGAATTACGTGTAGGAGAAATGACTAGATGATGACTTTTCCTAGATTGTCTAAGCAGCCAGCTCCAATGTAAAAGGGTACCTTTCATCCAAAAAACTTTTGAGATATTATAGATAAATGTCTGCAGAATAACTTTCCAATGTTATTAAAAAATATGCTTCTTTCTATTAAATTTTCCACTTTCAAAAAATGACCATTAGGGGTCGCCCTACCAGTCCTGGCCGCAAGCCTTTTCATATTTTTCAGACTCATGCTGGAGTCCTAAATCTCAGACTGCAGCCGGGACACAGACAAGCTCAGCACTTTCCTTCTCGCCTTTTTAAAGGCAAGAAGGAAAAAAAAAAAACTTCAAAAAAAAAAAATGGCTTTGTCCTTAACTAGGGATCGACCGATAATGATTTTTTTTTAGGGCCAATAATCTGTGAACTTTGTGGCCGATAGCCGATAACTTATACCGGAATATCGGTATAAGTTATCGGCTATTTTTCCCACCCCCCGGCCCCACAGAAGCCGCTGCAGATCAATGATTTAAAGCGGGCGCCGCCACACGCTTCTCTCCCTCTGCCTGTCCTGGGGTCCTCCTGAGTCCAACCACAACCGCTGCTGCCCCCCACCCCCCTGCCTATCCTCTGCCCAGAGACTGCCGCCACCCGCTTCTCTCCCCCTGCCGGTCCTGAGTCCAACCACCGCCGCTGCCCCATTGCCTCCCCCATCCCCGGTTTTATAATTACCGGCGGCATCCTGAGCTGTCATTGTGCACACTGATGGTGACGTCGCGTTGAGGACGTCACTCGTCATTGCGCAGCGCACAGCAATAGCGCAGGACGCCGCAGGAGCCAGAAGTAGCGCGGACCCCGGGAACAGGTAATTAAAAAAACAGGGATAGGGCAGCGGTGGCGGCGGTCTCTGGCAATTACCTTGCTGATACCCATAACATCCAAAATCGTGAATATCGGCCAGACCGATAATCGGTCAATCCGTATCCTTAACCCCTTCCCTCTTTGACGATTTTTCATTGCACTCATGTTTTTTCCTCCTCGCCCTCTAAAAATCATAACACTTTTACATTTTCCACCTAAAACTCCATATGAGGGCTTGTTCTTTGCACCAACAATTTTACTTTGTAATACCATTAATAATTTCTCCATAAAATCTACGGCGAAACCAGAAAAAAATTATTTGCGGGGCAAAACTTTTCCGCGCAGTGCAGTTTTCGGTAAAAATTGCACCTTATCTTTATTCTGTAGGTCCATACGGTCACAAGGATACCCTATTTTACTACAATAAAAAATAGCTACATTGCGAGGAGGCAGGTAGGGATCCTCCTTGTGTCCTGCAAGTGGTTCGGGACGCCGCGATTTCACCTTGGCGGTCCCGAACAGCACCACTGAGCTACACCGGCAATGTTTACTTTAGTTTTAGACGCCGCGATCAAGTTTGATCACCACATCTAAAGGGTTAAAGGGGTACTATGCTGGAGCTGGGAGCTTGTGACGTCATAACCCCGCCCCCTCGTCATGTCACGCCCCACCCCCTCAATGCAAGTCTATGGCAGGGGGCGTGACGGCTGTCACGCCCCCTCCCATAGACTTGCATTGAGGGGGCGGGGGTGATGTCATGAGGGGGCGGGGCTATGATGTCACGAGCTCCCAGCTCCAGCGTTAGGAACAGTTTAGTTCCTAACGCTGAGCAGCGTAGTACCCCTTTTAATGCTGGACATCAGCCTGATCGGCGATGTCCGGCATTAGCCGTGGGTCCTAGTTGATTATAGCAACCGAGACCCACCGGGTATGATGCGCGCTCACCTGCTGAACTCGTGTCATACCTCGGGAGCCGCAGATGGACGTTGATGTTCGTCCATTTGCGGTAAGAGATTAAAGGGTTAAAAAAAAAACTTGGCTACTACCTTTTATCCTGCACATTTAAAGGAGTTATCCAGGAATAATAAAAGAGCTAATTTCTTTCACATACAGCTCCCCATCTGTCTCCAGGTTGGGTGTGGTACTGCAGCTCAGTTCCATTGAAGTGAATGGAGCCAAGTTGTAATGCCACACACAACTTGGGGACAGACGTGGAGCTGTTTTTGAAAGAAATTAGCTCAGTTTTTGTGTTCCTGGATAACCCCTTTTTAATATTTTATTCTTCAATATTTTTGCCTATTCGCAGCCCAGAGGTAGAGGCTATGACCACGCGGTTCACCGACGACCTGATGGAGAGCGGCCTGACCCAGAAGATCCTCACCCTGGTGTCTCAGATCGACGTGAACAAGGAATTCGATAAACTACAGAAGGAGCGAGGACTGGGGAACGAAAAACACCGCAAGGAGGTAGGACGCCAAATGCTGCCATATTGGGCATGTTTAGTAATGCTGCACGGATACATGTGCTTGATTTGTTTGCAATTTCCAAACTGTGACTCTCTGGCTGCAGAACTACAACTCCCAGCATGCTTGGCCAGACAAGGAGTTGTAGTTTTGCTGCAAAGCCACAGGTTAGATCAGGGTTTCCCAACCAGGGTGCCTCCAGCTGTTGCAAAACTACATCTCCCAGCATGCCCGGACAGCCAAAGGCACCTCTGTCTTTACATTGAACTCATTTAATATCTTATGCGTCTCCCAGATGATCAGTCGTGTCTCCTTCTTCATCTCATTTCAGCTAGCTGCAGCAGGAGCCTCCCCCCTGTTTGAGTCGTAGTCCCATGGTTTTCAATTAGATTCTACAGCGCTGTGCACGTGGTGGAACTCGCGCGACGGGAAAAACATCTGCCATAGAAATCCCGATTGTAAATTCTTTCGGCGGAACCCGCTCGCTAATGCATTGCTGTCTATGGAGACGGCGCATATCCGAGCGGTCCTAGTGCCGGCATGTTCACGCATGCAGAATATAGTCTGGTACATGGGACACCAATTCTTAAAGGGGTACTCCGCTGCTCAGCGTTTGGAACAAACTGTTCCGAATGCTGGAGCCGGCGCCGGGAGCTTGTGACGTCATAGCTCCGCCCTCTTAAGATGTCATGTCATGCCCCCTCAATGCAAGTCTGTGGGAGGGGGCGTTACATCACGCTCCATCCCATAGACTAGCATTGAGGGGGCAGGATGTGACGTTATGAGGTGATGGGGCTATGACATCACGAGCTCCCGGCTCCAGCGTTCGGAACAGTTTGTAGAGTATCCCTTTGAAGGACAACTGCAGCGGCATTACACTTATCCCCTATCCACAGGATAGGGGATAAGTGTTTGATCGCGGGGGGTCCGACCGCTGGGACCCCCCCCGATTACCCTAACGTGGCGCTGCCATAAGCCCCCATGGTGAGCGCTAAGGCGCGTAGCGTCGACCTAGAGGTCGACGGTGACGCCCCGTCTCTTCCCCGTCCCCATACAGTTCTATGGGGGATGCGGGGAGGCACGAATGCTTCCTCCCCGCCTCTCCCATGGAGATGTATGTACGGCTGCAACGTCATGCTTCGGCTGGCACGCCTCCTGCACGGGAGAGCCGCGGCCCCGTACAGGTGTAAGATGTTTTCAGCAGAGTACCCCTTTAAGCCCCACCCACTTCTCTTCTGCTTTGGTTATAGTTCTTCTATTATCCCGCAGGTCTCGGATCTCATAAAGGAATGCCGCCAGTCGCTGGCAGAAAGTCTCTTCTCCTGGGCCTGTCAGACCCCACTGAGAAAGGACGATACGCTCCTCCTGATCGGATACCTGGAGAAGGTCTCTGTGGAAGCGGACGGCACCCTGGACAGCGTCAACCTCCACCTCCTCATGGCCCTGCTCTACTGCTTCGACATTGGCTTTCTGGAACAGGGGACCGAAGACAGGGACGGTAGGATCATTGATTTATTAATGTATGCATTGAGCTCCCCCTAGTGGTGGCAGCAGACAGCCAGAATAATAGCTGTGTGAAGGAAGGCAGGGCATATGGAGCGCTGCATCGGTAAATTTTATATCAGCGGATCTTCAGATGTTGATAAACTATAACTCTCACAGCATTCTCTGTCTGGGCATGCTGGCAGTTGTAGTTTTGCAACAGTTCGAAACCTCAAATACACTTTTATATATTTTTTTTTTCTCCCTCCCTGTTTTCTAGAGTTAATGCAGCAGACCCCTCTCTTGACTGAAAGACAGTACGTGGCAGCCATACACCAGAGACTGCAGGACACTCAGCCGTGGAAGTTATCAGGTCTGCAGGCCACGGTTAGGCTGGCGTGGGCACTCGCCCTTCGCGGTGTATCTCAGCTCACCGAAGTTACAGGTAGGCCATTGTTGTAACCAACGTTATACCCTACATGACGGGTGAGAAGGGTCTGACCATTGTGACCCCCACACACCCAATCATGATAACAGGGCTCAGTACCATAGGCACTGGCCCTCCAGATGTTGCAAAACCACAACTCCCAGCATGCCCGGACAGCCAATGGCTGTCCGGGCATGCTGGGAGTTGTGGTTTTGCAACATCTGGAGGGTTACAGTTTGGAGACCACTGCCTTGGAGAATGAGTGGAGCCGTAGTGTGCGTGCTTGACCTTTGCTCTTTTAGGATAAGGGCCCCACCATCGATGAGATACAGTGGGGGGGAAAAATGTATTTAGTCAATTGTGCACGTTCTCCCACTAAAAAAGCTGAGAGGCTGTAATTGTCATCATAGGTTATAACCTCAACTATGAGAGACAGAATGAGAAAAAAAATCCATAAAATCACATTGTCTGATTTTTAAAGAATTTATTTGCAAATTATGGTGGAAAATAAGTATTTGGTCATCTACAAACAAGCAAGATTTCTGTCTCTCACAGACCTGTAACTTCTTCTTTAAGAGTTTCCTCTGTCCTCCACTCGTTAACTGTATTTTAGGCTCCTGTTTGTACTTATCAGTATAAAAGACACCTGTCCACAACCTCAAACAGTCACACTCCAAACTCCACTATAGCCAAGACCAAAGAGCTGTCGAAGGACACCAGAAACAAAATTGTAGACAATACAATAGACACAGAAGAAATAGTGGCCCCAGTACCTTAATACGCAGCTCCACGAGATGGACCACAAAGGTATGCGGGACAACAGTCAGAACCAATCAGAACACGATGGTGCTAGGACAATGAAAATATCATGAATGCAATTCAATGAAAAGAAAAAACGGGTGTCCTGCACTCACCGTGTAGATTCTGAATCTTCAGCTCCCATCTCGGGCTGCTAGACCGGCATCGGAGGCAGAGTAGCGTGGGACGCTCAGAGGCGACTGCCGTCGGTTTCACGCATACAAATGCGCTTCTTCCGGCCTGCACCAGGCTGGGAAGACTGAATCTGCAATAGGCAAGCAGCTTGGTGTGAAGACATCAACTGTGGGAGCAATTAATAAAATAAAAAAATGGAAGACATAGAAGACCACTGTTAATCTCCCTTGAACTGGGGCTCTACGCAAGATCTCACCCCGTGGTGTCAAAAAGATCACAAGAACGGTGAGTAAAAATCCCAAAACCACACAGGGGGACCTAATGATTGACCTGCAGAGAGCGGGGACCAAAGTAACAAAGGCTACCATCAGTAACACACTACGCCGCCGGGGACGCAAATCATGCAGTGCCAGACCTGTCCCCTTGTTTAAGCCAGTACATGTCCGGGCCTGTCTGAAGTTTGCTAGAGAGCATTTGGATGATCCAGAAGAGTATTGGTAGAATGTCATATGGTCAGATGAAACCAAAGTAAAACTTTTTGGTAAAAACTCAACTTGTCGTGCTTGGAGGAGAAAGAATACGGAATTGCATCCAAAGAACACCATACCTACTGTGAAGCATGGGGGTGGAAACATTATCTTTTTGGCAGTTTTTCTGCTATAGGACCAAGACGTCTGATGCGTGTAAAGGAAGGAATGAATGGAGCATTACAATGTTCCCAAACACACTGCCCGAGCAAAGAAGGAGTGGCTTCGTAGGAAGCATTTCAAGGTCCTGGAGTGGCCTAGCCAGTCTCCAGATCTCAACCCCATGGAAAACTCAACCCCATAGAAAGTACTGAGATATACTTTTGTTATTGACCAAATCCAAATACTTATTTCCCACCATAATTTGCAAATAAATTCTTTAAAAATCAGACAATGGATTTTATGGATTTCTTCTCATTCTGTCTCTCATAGTTGAGGTTATAACCTATGATGAACATTACAGCCTCTCATCTATATAAGTGGGAGAACGTGCACAATTGGTGGCTGACTAAATACTTTTTTGCCCCACTGTACATGTCACCTATCCTTACGTTAACCCTTTTAACATTCTTTCTCAGCGTTAGCGGAGTTCACGGAGGCAGATGAAGCGATAGCGGAGATGGCGATCGGAGGCAGCGCCTTTCTCTTCCTCACCGACGCCGTGGTGGGCTCCGATATCTTCTCCCAGGAGGAATTCTTTGTCCGCAGGATTCACACCCTGGTCACTGATTTCCTGACTAGGATGCCCATGAAGGTAGGTTTCCGTGTGGTTCTGGGCCCCCCCCCCAACAAAATAAAAGCACTCCAGGTTTTTTCTTTTCTTCTTTTGCCCATATTATGCACACTGATCATCACTAGTCCTACGGTGCCATCTGTATTATTCCAGCACAGTTGCATCCATGTGTTTTTCATTACTGTAACTGGGTCATGTGATTACCACAGGGAATAATCACAGTGATTACAGGGGTACTCTGCTGTTAGACAGCAAGATGGATAAGATGTCTGATCGCTGGGGACCCCCGCGATACCCCCCCTGCAGCAGCCCGGAGCTAAGTTTGGTTGATGACGGGCAGTGCAGGGGACGGGGCATCATGATGTCACAGCCCCTCCCCCTCGTGATGCATGTCCGCCCCCCTCAATGCAAGTCTGTGGAAGGTGCGTCACGACCCCTCCCATAGACTTGTATTGAGGGGGCGGGGCATGACGTCATGAAGGGGCATGGCCGTGACTTCTTGATGCCCCGTCCCCTGCACCGCCTGTCATCAGCCTTGGAGAAAACGTCATTTCGGGCTGCTGAGGTATCGGGCTGCGGCAGGGGGGTTAAGGGATAAGATGTCTAACAACGGAGTACCCCTTTTAATGTGTTAGAGGAAGTGGTCAGTCCTGGGTCTGTTGACTTCCTAACCCTCCCCTACTAGCTCTATCTGTATACTGCTGCTATCTGTAAGGGATCAGGCTATATAGCAGTCATACACCTCTCCTCCCAGTTGTATCTGTATACTGCTGCTGCTATCTCTATGGGATCAGGATATATAGAAGTTATGCACATTCTTTTGAGGCTTTGCGTTTTTGTATTTGTGTTGTTTTTTGCTGCGTTTTTTTTTTTTTTTCAGAAATGGGGCTATTTTACCACACTTGTGTAAATGACAGTAGAAATGTATCATTTTTACAGAAATTTTGGAAAATCAGCAGAAACAGCCAAAATGCAGTATAGTTCAGCATGTGAACAAAGCCTTAAATCATTTTGTCCTCATGGCAATATTTCTATGAGAAAATGCATCAAAACTGTCCAAAATGTGAACTGACACCAACCACCAACCCACTTAGGAGTCTAATCAGTTCACCTGGGTGACCTCCAGCATCCGCAGCCTAATTAGATAACCAGGTGCAGTGATCGGACTCCATCCCCTCTCTCTGTAAAGCCAGATGATTTATGGGAAATGTAGGCAGCATTAGGAAAATATTTAAATGGTACCGGTCATGATTTCTTAAAATGTTCTAATCCTCCCAGTTCACTGCCCCCATCATGATAAACCACCCCCTGCCTCTATATCTATATATCTATATATATATATATATATATATATATATATATATATATATATATATATATATATATATATATATATATATATATTTTTTTTAGTTCTCTCCCTTGATATTGCTCTGTATTTTCCGCTCAGTCTCAGTCAGATTCACAGACTGGGAAGGGGCTTTCCCCAGCAGGCGTGACATCATCTGAAGCCATACAGGGGAGAACTTCCTCCCTCACATGTGACATCATGGCCACGCCCCCTCAATGCAAGTCTATGGGAGGGGGTGTGACGTCCGTCACACCCCCTCTCATAGACTTGCATTGAGGGGGTGTGGCCATGACATTTTCCGGGATAGGGGCAAAGATGTCTATGGGCGGAGTTCCCCTTTTAAAGGTTGAGAACAATAGATGTATTGAGTAGAAGACTTGGTGGTAGTGATGATTTTCTGTCCTTCTAGGTCAAGCAGCTGAGGAACAGAGCAGAGGAAGATGCCCGCTTAATTCACATGAGTCTGCAGATGGGCAACGAGCCCCCCACCTCTCTGCGTCGTGATTTAGAACACGTTATGCTGCTGGTAAGGAGAAATTTGTCATGGTGCAGGCTTTGGTCAACGTTGCGTTCGATGTCTCCTTAGACTCTTGTCTTTGGTTCTTCATAGATTGCTGAACTGTATAAGAAAGATCCCTTCCACCTTGAGCTGGCACTTGAGTTTTGGTGCCCCACAGAACCTCTCCAGAACACCACCCTCATGGGCTCCTACCTTGGCGTCGCTCACCAGAGGCCTCCTCAGCGCCAGGTAAAGAAAATAAAAATGCAAAAAAATTTTAAGGGTACTGTTCATCAAAAAAAAACTTTTGATATATTATAGATTAATGTATGCAGAATAACTTTCCAATAGCATGTTATTAAAAAATATGCTTCTTTCTATTACATTTTTCACTTTGAAAAAATGACCACTAGGGGTCTCCCTACCAGTCCTTTTTTTTTTTTTTTATAGATTTCAGACTCATGCATGAGTCTTAAATCTCAAACTGCAGCTTGAACACAGACAAACTCAGCACTGCTCACTGGCAGGGATCAGTGCTGAGCTTGTCTGTGTCCTGGCTGCAGTCTGAGATTTAGGACTCCAGCATGAGTGTGAAATCTATAAAAAAAAAAAAAAAAGGACTGGTAGGGAGACCCCTAGTGGTCATTTTTTCAAAGTGGAAAATTTAAATAGAAAGAAGCATATTTTTTAATAACATGCTATTGGAAAGTTCTTCTGCATACATTAATCTATAATATTTCAAAAGTTTTTGTTGATGAAAGGTACCCTTTAAAGCAAAAGAATTAAAAAAAAAAAAAAAAAATTCTAAAAATAAAAAGCAAAAAAATGCAAAAAACCTAAAAAATTCAAAGCAAAAAAAATACAAAAATTATAAAAATAAGCAAAAAAGTGCAAAAAAATTCAAAGCAAAAATGCAAAAAAAACTAAAAGCAAAAAATGCTAACAAAATTAAAAAAATCAAAAGCAAAAAATGCAAAAAAAACTTTTAAAATTAAAAGCTAAAAATACAAAAAAGAGAAATTCTAAAAATTTTAAGCAAAAAAAAGCAAAAAATTATAAAAAAAATTAAAAGCAAAAAAATGCAAAAAATATAAAGCAAAAAATGCTAACAATTACAAAATCTAAAGTAAAAAAAATGCAAAAAATAAAAAGCAAAAAAGGGAAAAAATAAATTTAAGCAAAAAATACATTCTAAAAATTAACCGAAAAAACTGAAAAAAATTCAAAAAATAGCAAAATAATAAAGCTAAAAGTATCATTCATGATCAGCACTTGCTCATTCCCAGTTCTTCTATTTCAGGTTTTGCTGTCAAAGTTTGTGCGACAGATGAGTGACCTGCTGCCCCCCACTCTGTATATTCCCTACCTGAAGATGCTGCAGGGCCTGGCTACCGGTCCCCAGTGTGCCCACTACTGCTTCAGTTTCCTCAAAGCTAATGGCAGCAGCCATGGTGAGTAGTTACTCCACGATCTGAGTGCAGCCTCAGATTCATTGCTCGGCCCATTCACTCCCCACCCCCCACCCCTGCACTGTGGTCTGCAGCCTGGCCCCATTCATTTGTATGGAGCTGTGCTGCATAGAATCCACCACTAGGGGCACCAGAGCCCCAAACTGCTAGTTCGATACCAGTGTTTCCCAACTAGGGCGCCTCCAGCTGTTGAAGTTTTTAACGGAACCGTATTGTCTGTCCAAAGGATCTGAAGGTTTGCTGGTACTTGTTGTTACTGGGGCTACCTTATTGTAACCACCTTTTAACGTCCCATCCCACTGCTGCGGTCGTGTGTTAGTCTCAGACCTAAATTTCCAATCTGGTCCTCCAGCTGTTACAAAACTACAACTCCCAGCATGCCCGGACAGCCAACGGCTGTCCGGGCATGCTGGGAGTTGTAGTTTTGCTACAGCTGGAGGCACCCTGGTTGGGAAACACTGTCCTAAACAAAAACCTGCCAACTCCAAAGAAATAAGTCAAAGTCCAATAGTGAGAAGAAAAAAACTTATATGTATAATTAATTTATGTATAAATGTATTCATACTAGACAATATAATTTATTATTGAAATGATAATGAAGAAAACTGTCACTTATTGTAACTTTTTTCCTTATTCAATGAATAATTTAATGAATTTTTATATAGTTATGTATGAATTATTATTATTTTTACATTTTTATAGTTACTTGGACAAATAGAGCGAGGTTGTCGAAAGATCGGCCCTAACCTCCACCGATTATCTGTATCGGCCCTAAAAAAACTATATCGGTCGATCCCTAACACACACACATATACACACACACATATACACACACACAAACTCACACACACATACACACACCTTTACACACACACACACACACATACACTAGGGATCGACCGATATTCACGATTTTCTAAGTTATCGGTATCGACAATTACCTTGCTGATAATGCAGGCGCTTTAAATCAATGAACTGCAGCGGCTTTTGCGGGGCCGGAGACTGCCGCCCGCTTCTCCCCCCCTGCCTGTTCTGAGTCCAACCAGCCCCTCTGCCCGATTGCCCCCCCCCCCCTGCCTTTCCTTTGGCCAAACGCCGCCGCTGCCCCATTGCCTCCCCCATCCCCGGTTTTATAATTATCTGTTCCCGGGGTCCGCGCTACTTCTGGCTCTTGCTGCGTCCTGAGCTGTTGCTGCGCAATGACTAGTGACCTCCTCAACGCGACGTCACTGTCAGTGGCCCAGCGCACAGTGACAGCTCAGGACGCCACCAGAGCCAGAAGTAGCGCGGACCCCGGGAACAGATAATTATAAAACCGGGGATGGGGGAGGCAATGGGGCAACGGCGGTCTCTGTCCGGAGGATAGGCAGGGGGGGGGGGCAATCGGGCAGCGGCGGGGGTTGGACTCAGGACCCCAGGACAGGCAGGGGGAGAGAAGCGGGAGGCGGCGGCGGTCTCTGGCCCCGCAAAAGCCGCTGCAGCTCATTGATTTAAAGTGCCCGCTTTAAATCATTGATCTGCAGCGGCTTCTGCGGGACCAGAGACAGTTTATCAGGATATATCCGCACACACGCGCACCCTCATTTTACCAAGGATATTTGAGGGGGGGGGGGGGGGAATTAAAATGCACGGAATATCGGTATACGTTCTCGCCTATCGGCTTGAAAGTTCACAGGTTATCGGCTCTAAAAAATCAATATTGGTCGATCCCTAATATATACACGTGTGTGTGTGTGTGTGTATGTATGTATATGTATATATATATGTATGTATATATATATGTATATATATATATATATATATATATGTCTAATATAAATGTTGTATATGTGTTTATATACCTTTTTATACTGTTTGATTCTCAGCTGAGAACCTGCAGGCCGGCAGCCCTGTGTCCTGGGACCATTTCTTCCACTCACTGATGCTGTACCATGGACACCTACGGAGAGACTTACCCAGCGCTGACATTGTCCACCAGCGCCACCCCCCACTGAGGGGCATCACCCAGCGGGAGATGGATGGGCTCTTAGCATTCTTACAACTCACCACCACAGTCATTGATTGGGTAAGTGGGGGGGGGGGGGACCATCCATATCTATGTTCTTACCTCATGTATTCTAACATGTGGACACGGAAGAAAATGCATCTTCGTCTAGTTAAAGAGTACCTGTCACCAAAAAACTGTGCTAAACTAACTCAGGCTATGTTCCCTAACACAGGGGTGTGGAAATTTTATAAAAAAACTACTTGTCCACGGGACTACAATGGAGCAAAATCTACTTGTCCCTCATGACGATCCACTTGTCCGGGCCAATTTTCGCTTTTACGCTCTCGTTTTTTCCACCTCGCCCTATAATAGCCGTAACTACCTAATATAATGACACCTTTTAATTTTTCAATAACATATTCTCTGAACCAAAAAAAAAAAAAATATATATATATATATATATATTAAGGGAAGTGAAATTGAAATAGTAAAATATAATTTTGCAGATTTGGTGTTTTTCTTTTCTGCGCCATTTACCTTGTGGTTGAGGTAACATGTTAGTTTTATACTTTAGGCGCCTGATTACAGCGATATCAGATTTGTATCGTTTACGTCATGTTTTACTAATTCTGGACTTTTTCAATTTTTTTTAATTGCCATTTTTAACCCCTGTAGCTTTATTTTTTTTCCGCATACCAGGCTGTATGAGGGCTCATTTTTTGCGCCATTATCAGTTTTTTGTATCGGTACCATTTTGGTATTGATCTGACTTTTTAATCGCTTTTTAACTTTTTTTTCTGGGATATTATAAAAATTGCAAATCTGTGGTTTGGTATTTTTTTTACATTTACCGTACGGGATACATAATGTTATATTTTAATAGGTTGTACAATTACGCACCAAGCGATACCAAATATGTTTATTTTTATTATGTTTGCATGTTTTATATAGGGAAAGGGGGTGATTTGAACTTTTAACATGGAAGGGGTTAATGCAGCGGTCTTCAAACTGTGGCCCTCCAGATGTTGCAAAACTACAACTCCCAGCATGCCCGAACAGCCAACGGCTGTCCTGGCATGCTGGGAATTGTAGTTTTGTAACATCTGGAGGGGCACAGTTTGAAGACCACTAGGTTAATATGTGTCTTTCAAACTTTTTTATTATTTTTTTTTTTTTTTTTACACTTTATTACACTTATATGAGGAATCATTAGATTCCTCAGACAGATGAATAGATTCTATTGAACTCTATTGATCTGTGTGCTCTGTGATCCATTGATAAAGCCTGGTCCAGCCAGGATCTATCAATGACAGAGCTGGGACTGGAGGAAGCAGAGGTAAGTCCTCCGGCTACCTCCATAATGGATCGCCCCCCCTGCGATCGCGCTGCGGGGGGGGCGATCCACCCCACTAGCCCACCAGGGAGCATTCACATGTTCCTTTAAACGCCGCTGTCAGCTTTGACAGCGGCAATCTAAAGGGTTAATAGCCAGCCGCGGCGGTCGCCGCATGCTGGCTATTAGCGGCGGCCCTCGGCTACTGAGAACAGCCGGGGGCAGCAGAGTATGGAGCGGGCAGGAGTCCGGAGCCCGCTCCATACATACTGCAGAGCGCCGCATGCATCTCCCCGTGCAGACGCGTCTCCTCCCCTCAGCTCTCCGAAGCTACAGCTGAGGGGAGTGAAGGCAGAGGACGCAGGTCTGCACGGGGAGCAAGAAGCCACGCCCCCTCATCTCCCCCCGCACGTCTGCAGAGCAGGGGAGAGAAGACAAATACACAGCTTCTCATCTCCCCTGCTCTGCTTCGGCTTACACAGGCTGCAGAGTATGGAGCGGGCAGGAGTCGGGTGCCCGCTCCATACAGACTGCAGATTGCCGCCGCACTTGTCAGGTCCGGCCCTGCTTGCCCGAAGCCCGGCTAAGGGCCGGACAAATTCACCTGCCCGGAGCCCAAAACTGCTAGTCCCGGGCGTCGGGCGATAGATATTCCACATCCCTGTACTTATAACACCCCTCTAGCCCTTTTTGCAGAGCTTTAAAAAGCTGTGTATCTTACCTTTTTATTCTTGCTCATGTAGTGGAATTTACCAGCACAAGAAAGTGGGCGTTTCCCAACATGCATGGCATCACTGAAGCCTGCTGGGGCACCACTTCCGCCCTCACATTGTTGCAGCATTGGGATGGATAGAAGCCCTCAGGCTCTGTGCATGTTTAAGTCTGTGTTGCTATCACTGAGTCTCTCCTGTAGGTTTTTTTGTGCAGCTTTCTGTGAGAATCTGTGGAGCTTTCACTTTCTGTGCAGCTGTCAATCAAGCTCAGTGCAGCCAGAAGCACTTCCTGAGTTTGGACTCCTGCTAGGCTGGGAGGAGACCAAACTCACTGTATTAATTGTGGCAGGGAACAGAACAGAGCCACCTAGTGGCCGTTTTTTCTATTACATTTTAAACATATTCATGTTGATAATTTTAAAAGCAAGTGAAGAGGAAAGTGTCTGCTAATTACACAAGGAACACTATAGTAAAAGTTTTATTTGGTGACAGGTCCTCTTTAAGAAATACATTGACATTGTAATATTTTAGGGTCATAAGCATCATGGTTACCAAACTTTTTCGGTACAGGACTACCTTAGCGTCCCGAATCTATGAGCGTGGCTCCCCACTGACATTTAGCACTTGTATGGTGTAATGGGGGTGGTAGTCGTATGACCAACAGATATAGCACTAGTATTGTATAATGAGGGTAGTTGGTGGTGGTAGTAGTAGTATGACAGACACACAGCACTGGTATAGTATAGTGTGGGTGGTAGTAGTAATATTTATATGGCATACATAGCACTGGTGTAGTATAATGGAGGTAGTAGTATGACACACACACAGCACTGGTGTAGTATAATGGAGGTAGTAGTATGACATACATAGCACTGGTGTAGTATAATGGAGGTAGTAGTATGACACACACACAGCACTGGTGTAGTATAATGGAGGTAGTAGTATGACATACATAGCACTGGTGTAGTATAATGGAGGTAGTAGTATGACATACATAGCACTGGTGTAGTATAATGGAGGTAGTAGTATGACATACATAGCACTGGTGTAGTATAATGGGGGTAGTAGTATGACACACAGCACTGGTGTAGTATAATGGGGGTAGTAGTATGACACAGCACTGGTGTAGTGTAATGGGGGTAGTAGTATGACATATAGCACTGGTGTAGTATAATGGGGGTAGTAGTATGACACACATAGCACTGGTGTAGTATAATGGGGGTAGTAGTATGACACATAGCACTGGTATATTATCATGGTGGACAATAGTGCAGATGACACTCCAGGTCCTGATCCGTCCCACCCGGTGTCTTCTCCTGACATGCTGTGACCCCAGAGGACCCCTCGGTGTCCTCCATTCTGACGCTACTGTCTTGGTGGCAATTAGAATTCTGGCACGCAAGGAATGTCCCTGGGAATGTTATTGGGGCATCACCGTATCTGTAAGGCAACCACTGGGGCAGGGGCCCGGCAGCTACACCGCCTCCAGTAAGGAGTGAAGAACTGTCTGCGCTTTAGCCTCTAATATCACTGCTGTTTACCTGTGTGACTGTCCGCGTCTACTGTGCGCTGGTAGTGCTCCCGATATGGGCACTTGGGCCTGGTGGCTGCGGCACGGTGTCCTTGGAAGCCATCCAAGGCTTCTTACAGCACACACAGGTTAAGAAACACTAATTTAGGATAAGTAATGTAGAGAGACCCCACCAGCAGAATAGTGAGTACAGCTCTGGTGTATAATACAGGATATAACTCAGGATCAGTACAGGATAAGTAATGTAATGTATGTACACAGTGACCTCACCAGCAGAATAGTGAGTACAGCTCTGGGAGTATAATACAGGATATAATCAGGATCAGTACAGGATAAGTAATGTAATGTATGTACGCAGTGACCCCACCAGCAGAATAGTGAGTACAGCTCTGGAGTATAACACAGGATATAACTCACGATCAGTAATGTAACACTAATGGTTGTATTTTGTTAACCTGTATAAACTTTTTCTCTATGATCAGAGTGAGAGCGCCCGTCTGGCTCTGTGTGAACACGCCCAGTGGACTCCAGTCATCGTGATCCTCGGACTCCTACAGTGCAGTATTCCTCCTGTCCTGAAGGCGGAGCTGCTGAAGACCCTGACCGCCTTTGGGAAGTCTCCAGAGATTGCGGCTTCTCTCTGGCAATCCCTGGAACATACTCAGGTACAGAAGAAGTGAGACTTTACAATCTCCTATATCAGGGCTTTATACCACGTTAGTTTAAGCTGATGACCGGCGCTGATATCCTCTCTCATATGTTATTTTCTCGGTCGGTTCCTTGGGGGACACAGAGACTGTGGGTTTATCTTGGCAGCCCAGAAGGTCGGGACCACGGTCTCTGTGTCCCCCAATGGATCCTCCGAAAGAGATTTTACGGTAAACATAAAAATTCTACTTCTTGCAGATTCTGCAAACCGTGAGACCTACAGCACAAAGACAGGCGGCAGGAATCGAGGTAATCTCTCTCGTCATCTCTCGCTCGCGCTCTCTCGCCATCTCTTTCTCTCTCCCTCTCAGCTATCTCTCTCTCGCCCTCTCTCTCTCTCGCCCTCTCTCTCTCTCGCCCTCTCTCTCTCTCGCCCTCTCTCTCTCTCGCCCTCTCTTCTCTCTCGCCCCTCTCGGCTATCGTTCTCTCTCGCCCTCTCGGCTATCGTTCTCTCTCGCCCTCTCGGCTATCGTTCTCTCTCGCCCTCTCGGCAGCTATCGTCTCTCTCGCCCTCGGCTATCGTTCTCTCTCGCCCTCATCGCTATCGTTCTCTCTCGCCCTCTCGGCTATCGTCGGCTATCGTCTCTCTCGCCCTCTCGGCTATCGTTCTCGTCTCGCCTCTCGGCTATCGTTCTCTCTCGCCTCTCGGCTATCGTTCTCTCTCGCCCTCTCGGCTCTCTCTCTCGCCCTCTCGGCTATCGTTCTCTCTCGGCTCGTTCCTCTCGCCCTCTCGGCTATCGTTCTCTCTCGCCCTCTCGGCTATCGTTCTCTCTCGCCCTCTCGGCTATCGTTCGTCTCTCGCCCTCTCGGCTATCGTTCTCTCTCGCCTCTCGTATCGTGCTATCGTTCTCTCTCGTTCCCTCTCGCCTATCGGTTCGTTCTCTCTCGCCCTCTCGGCTATCGTTCTCTCTCGCCTCTCGGCTATCGTCTCTCTCGCTTCGTCCCCTCTCGGCTATCGTTCTCTCTCGCCCTCTCGGCTCTATCGCTTCTCGCTATCGTCTCTCTCGCCCTCTCGGCTATCGTTCTCTCTCGCCCTCTTCGGCTATCGTTCCTCGCTTCGTCTCTCGCCTCTCGGCTATCGTTCTCTCTCGCCCTCTCGGCTATCGTTCTCTCTCGCCCCTCTCGGCCTCTTCGCTATCTCTCCTCGCCCTCTCGCTATCGTTCTCTCTCGCCCTCTCGGCTATCGTTCTCTCTCGCCCTCTTCGGCTATCGTTCTCGTCTCGCCCTCTCGGCTATCGTTCTCATCTCGCCCTCTCGCTATCGTTCTCATCTCGCCCTCTTCGGCTATCGTCTCTCGCCTCTCGCTATCGTTCTCTCTCGCCCTCTCGGCTATCGTCTCTCTCGCCCTCTCGGCTATCGTTCTCTCTCGCCCTCTCGGCTATCGTTCTCTCTCGCCCTCATCGGCTATCGTTCTCTCTCGCCCTCTCGGCTATCGTTCTCTCTCGCCCTCTCGGCTATCGTTCTCTCTCGCCTCTCGGCTATCGTTCTCTCTCGCCCTCTCGGCTATCGTTCTCTCTCGCCCTCTCGGCTATCGTTCTCTCTCGCCCTCTCGGCTATCGTTCTCTCTCGCCCTCTCGGCTATCGTTCTCTCTCGCCCTCCTCGGCTATCGTTCTCTCTCGCCCTCTCGGCTATCGTTCTCTCTCGCCCTCTCGGCTATCGTTCTCTCTCGCCCTCTCGGCTATCGTTCTCTCTCGCCCTCTCGGCTATCGTTCTCTCTCGCCCTCTCGGCTATCGTTCTCTCTCGCCCTCTCGGCTATCGTTCTCTCTCGCCCTCTCGGCTATCGTTCTCTCTCGCCCTCTCGGCTATCGTTCTCTCTCGCCCTCCTCGGCTATCGTTCTCTCTCGCCCTCTCGGCTATCGTTCTCTCTCGCCCTCTTCGGCTATCGTTCTCTCTCGCCCTCCTCGGCTATCGTTCACTCCCCTCCGCTCTCGTTCTCGTTCACTCCCCTCCCTCTCGGCTATCGTTCTCTCTCGCCCTCTCGCTATCGTTCTCTCTCGCCCTCTCGGCTATCGTTCTCTCTCGCCCTCTCGGCTATCGTTCTCTCTCGCCCTCTCGGCTATCGTTCTCTCTCGCCCTCTCGGCTATCGTTCTCTCTCTTGCCCTCTCGGCTATCGTTCTCTCTCTTGCCCTCTCTCTTGCCCTCTCGGCTATCTCTCTCTTGCCCTCTCGGCTATCTCTCTCTTGCCCTCTCGGCTATCTCTCTCTTGCCCTCTCGGCTATCTCTCTCTTGCCCTCTCGGCTATCTCTCTCTCGCCCTCTCGGCTATCCTCTCTCTTGCCCTCGTCGGCTATCTCTCTCTCGCCCTCTCGGCTATCTCTCTCTTGCCCTCTCGGCTATCTCTCTCTCGCCCTCTCGGCTATCTCTCTCTCTGCCCTCTCGGCTATCTCTCTCTTGCCCTCTCGGCTATCTCTCTCTTGCCCTCTCGGCTATCTCTCTCTCGCCCTCTCGGCTATCGTTCTCTCTCTTGCCCCTCTCTCTTGCCCTCTCGGCTATCTCTCTCTCGCCCTCTCGGCTATCTCTCTCTCGCCCTCTCGGCTATCTCTCTCTCGCCCTCTCGGCTATCTCTCTCTCGCCTCTCGGCTATCTCTCTCTCGCCCTCTCGGCTATCTCTCTCTCGCCCTCTCGGCTATCTCTCTCTCGCCCTCTCGGCTATCTCTCTCTCGCCCTCTCGGCTATCTCTCTCTCGCCCTCTCGGCTATCTCTCTCTCGCCCTCTCGGCTATCTCTCTCTCGCCCTCTCGGCTATCTCTCTCTCGCCCTCTCGGCTATCTCTCTCTCGCCCTCTCGGCTATCTCTCTCTCTCGCCCTCTCGGCTATCTCTCTCTCGCCCTCTCGGCTATCTCTCTCTCGCCCTCTCGGCTATCTCTCTCCTCGCCCTCTCGGCTATCTCTCTCTCGCCCTCCTCGGCTATCTCCTCTCTCGCCCTCTCGGCTATCTCTCTCTCGCCCCTCTCGGCTATCTCTCTCTCGCCCTCTCGGCTATCTCTCTCTCGCCCTCTCGGCTATCTCTCTCTCGCCCTCTCGGCTATCTCTCTCTCGCCCTCTCGGCTATCTCTCTCTCGCCCTCTCGGCTATCTCTCCCTCTCCTCGCCCTCTCGGCTATCTCTCTCTCGCCCTCTCGGCTATCTCTCTCTCGCCCTCTCGGCTACTCTCTCTCGCCCTCTCGGCTATCTCTCTCTCGCCCTCTCGGCTATCTCTCTCTCGCCCTCTCGGCTATCTCTCTCTCGCCCTCTCGGCTATCTCTCTCTCGCCCTCTCGGCTATCTCTCTCTCGCCCTCTCGGCTATCTCTCACGCGCTTTCTCTCTCTCGGCTATCTATCTCAATCTTTTTCAATGTCTATCTCGATATCTTGATCTCGTGATCAGTCTCTCGCCGCCCATCTCTTTTGACTCTGACTTTACTTTATTTGAACATTCATCTTTTTTTGTATTTTTCCAAGGTTGAACTAAATGAAATTGAGTCCCGTGCGGAGGAGTACCCGCTCACCATAGCCTTCTGTAGCCTCATCGGTACCTTGGTGGAGAGCTATTTCCCAGCCAACCTCGGAGCTGGACTGAGAGCCCCAGGATTTGAGCCGTACCTGCAGTTTCTACGTGACACCGTATTCCTCCGATTCCGCACCCGAGCCTACAGGAGAGCGGCAGAGAAGGTAAAAGTCTCTGTGTGTCACCTGTTCAGCTAGAAACCTTGGCTTACAACCAACTTGCATTACATTCACGTAATCCCTATGTTCAGCCATGTCTTATTCTAGTGGTTACTTCAGTGTTTCCCAACCAGGGTGACTCCAGCTGTGGCAAAACTACAACTCCCAGCATGCCCGGACAGCCAAAGGCCTGGTGCCTGGTCAATGGAAGTCTGTGATTGACATCACGAGCCTCCGGCGCTGCACCCGACACTATAAATGATCGCCGAGTGCAGCAGGGAGATCACGGGGGTCCCCAACGGCGGGACCCCCGCGATCAGACATCTTACCCCCTATCTTTTGGATATAGGCTTATCAGGACCTCCGCAGGCTAGAGAAGCAGAGCGCGGATAAGGGTGCGTTCACGCGGCCGTCTGTCTCCCCCCCCCCCCCCCCCCCCCTTTTTTTTTTCTCCCCCATTTAAGTATTGTTGTTGCTGCTTGTAACACGGATTACAAACAGTTGTAAAATAATCCCATTGGTGTCAAAGGGATTTTTTTTTTTTTTTACAATCCTTTCACATCTGTTTGCACCCGTCTCCGCTCGTTTCCTTTTTTTTTTGTTTTTGTTTTTTTATACGGGAGAAAAGACGGTGCCTGCAGTGTTTCTTTAAATTTTTTAATTTATTTATTTATTTTTTATTTTTTTCTCCCATCAAAGAAACGGAAGTAAAAACGGATTCAGTAAATTTAACATTGAAGTCTATGGAAAACGGATGAGCCTTTTAAAGGAAAACTGTCACACATTTTCTCCCGCACTATCCACAAGTATTGGTGGATAGTGCGGCAGACGCTGATTAAAACGAGCCCTACCTTGGTCTGATCGGTGGCGCCGTTCGCCCGCAATTGTAGATTTAATCTCTGTGTATATCTGGCTGTAACTGGCAAAGGCGGGGCTTCTGCGGGCTAACGGACACTGACGTCAGCGCCGCTCATGAATATTCATCCCTCCTGTTCTCCCTCTCTTCGCCGCTCCTAACCAGAGGGAGGGATAAATATTCATGAGCGGCGCTGACGTCAGTGTCCGTTAGCCCGCAGAAGCCCCGCCTTTGCCAGTTACAGCAGGATATACACAGAGATTAAAACTATAATTGCGGGGCGAACGGCGGCGCGGATCAAACGAAGGTAGGGCTCATTTTAATCAGCGTCTCCCGCACTATCCACCAGTACCCGTGGATAGTGCGGGAGAAAATATGTGACAGTTTTCCTTTAACCCCTTAAGGACCAAGGGCGTACAGGTACGCCCTTGGACCTGCTCTCCTGATATAACGCGGGGTTACACAGTAACCCCGCGTCATATCTCGGCGGGCCCGGCGTCATAGTGAAGCCGGGAACCCGCCTCTAATAGCGCGCAGCGCCGATCGCGGCACCGCGCGCTATTAACCCTTTAGCCGCGCGCTCAGAGCTGAGCCGCGCGGCTAAAAGTGAAACCGAAAGTGCCCGGCTAGCTCAGTGGGGCTGTTCGGGATAGCCGCGGCTAATCGCGGCATCCCGAACAGCTGACAGGACAGCGGGAGGGCCCCTACCTGCCTCCTCGCTGTCCGATCGCCGAATGACTGCTCAGTGCCTGAGATCCAGGCATGAGCAGTCATGCGGCAGAATCGTTGATCACTGGTTTCTTATGAGAAACCAGTGATCAATAATGAAGATCAGTGTGTGCAGTGTTATAGGTCCCTATGGGACCTATAACACTGCAAAAAAAAAAGTGAAAAAAAAAAAGTGAATAAAGATCATTTAACTCCTCCCCTATTAAAAGTTTGAATCACCCCCCCTTTTCCAATAAAAAAAAAAACAGTGTAAATAAAAAGAAAAATTAACATATATGGTATCACCGCGTGCAGAAATGTCCGAATTATAAAAATATATCATTAATTAAACCGCTCGGTCAATGGTGTGCGCGCAAAAAAATTCCAAAGTCCAAAATAGTGCATTTTGGTCACTTTTTATATCATTTAAAAATGAATAAAAAGCGATCAATAAGTCCTATCAATGCAAAAATTGTACCGTTAAAAACTTCAGATCACGGCGCAAAAAATGAGCCCTCATACCGCCCCATACACGGAAAAATAAAAAAGTTATAGGGGTCAGAAGATGACAATTTTAAACGTATTAATTTTCCTGCATGTAGTTATGATTTTTTCCAGAAGTCCGAAAAAATCAAACCTATATAAGTAGGGTATCATTTTAATCGTATGGACCTACAGAATAAAGATAAGGTGTCATTTTTACCGAAAAATGTACTACGTAGAAACGGAAGCCCCCAAAAGTTACAAAACTGCGTTTTTTTTTCAATTTTGTCGCACAATGATTTTTTTTTCCGTTTCACCGTAGGTTTTTGGGCAAAATGACTGACGTCATTACAAATTAGAATTGGTGGCGCAAAAAATAAGCCATCATATGGATTTTTAGGTGCAAAATTGAAAGGGTTATGATTTTTTTAAAGGCAAGGAGCAAAAAACGAAAATGCAGAAACGGAAAACCCCCCGGTCCTTAAGGGGTTAATGTCATCCGTTTTTTTTCAATATGTTTTTTGATCCGTTTTTACTTCTGAGCATGCTCGGAACCAAAAATTTTTTATAATTTTTTTTTTTTTTTTTTTTTTTACAAAACAATAACTGATCAAAATGGATAACATCTGTTTGCATCCGTTATTGTCCGTTTTTTGTTTTGTTTTTTTGATGGGAGAAGAACGGGACGGGTCTAGACGGCTGTGTGAATGCAGCCTTACACTGATCAATGCAGACTATTGCGTAGTATTGAACAGTGTTTGCAATGGAAAGACTGCAGATTATAGTTCACTATAGCACAAAAAAAAAAAAAAAAAAAAGTTCATAAATGTAAATAAGTCTCTATCTGTAATAAAAGTTAAATGCCCCCCCCCCTCCTCCACAATTTTTTTTTTTCTAATTTTTAAAATAAAATGATGTAAACAAAAAACAAACTGTGAGATCACTGCCTGCGGAAATGTACGAACTATTAAAATATACCGTGAATGGCGTAAACATGTAAAAAGTAACAATCCGGAATTACTCCATTTTGGTCACCTAATATACCAGAAACAAATATGTTTTATAAAGTGATCAATATCTGATCTGTTATTGACAACCTTTGGATTTCTAGTCCTGGAGGACCCCCCCCCCCTTTTTAGGTGAGTTCGTCATAGGTAAGAAATAGCGAGCATGTAGAGAATACAGGAGGACTTATGTAGATGTGTCATTCCTATTACCATAGTCATCATCATTATCCTCATCATCATTTTTTCCTGCCCTAACAGTGGGAAGTGGCTGAAGCGGTCCTTGACGTCTTCTACAAACTCCTGAGAGATTATGAGCCTCAACC